>NC_064623.1:227405333-227708363 GCF_023898315.1 Schistocerca nitens
TACGAATTACCGTTATTATAATTGTCTGTGTAATTTCTGTTAGAACGTCTGTTATTGTCATAAGGCTGGTATCTATTGTCCTGTCTGTTACGTCTGTCATTCTCAAAGTTACCCATATAACGCCCGTTCCGATCACTATCCCTTTTCTCTGAAAATCTATCGTAATTACTGTTACTGAAAAAGTTACAAGAAGTCCCGTCGTCGTTGTCATACTCAAGTTCTTGTAACAAAGTCTTAAAAGTCTCGATGTCGTCTTTACATCTTCCAGCTAAAGCAATTTGTCTTATGGATTGTGGCAGCTTAGTTAAACAAATGCGAATTAATTCAGTCGGGCTATAAGGGTTGGACAGGAACTGATTCTTTCGAATCATGTCTTCAAAATATTCCGCTGGCGTGCGGAACTCAGACTGTTTGAAATTACGCTGCATAATAAGACTGTGTTTGACTCTGTCTTGCGTGTTTTCGGACCAATATGCCGATAGAAATGCATGATAAAAATCATTCAGATTATTACAATCTCTAATGAGTGCACGCATCCGCGTCGCCGGTTCGTTTTCTAAATATCCACACATAAATTCCAGTTTGTGACTTAGTGGCCAATTTGGTGGGAGTGCATACATAAATTGATCTAACCATGCACATGGATGTATGTCATTCTTAGAATTGCGGAAGATCTTAAATTTCCGAACAGTCAAAAAGTGTTTATAGTCAAAGTTTTCGCCTCGTGGCGACAAAGACCTACCGCGTCTGTCCCAGTTTGAATGTCGATTATTGTCAAGTTCGCGCGCCTGGCGCTCTCTTGTTGCATCCCGTAAATGAAACAAATTACTTTCTTCAAACCCCTCTGCTACCTGTGATTCTAAATTTCTTTTGCTGTCTTTTCCTACAATTTCACCTTCGATTTGTTTGACTTGCTTTCGTAATGCCTCTACTTCCCTTTTAACGCGTTCATTAAACTTTCCCTGATTTTCAACATGCTTATTTATGTTCTGGTACTCTTCGGTTTCTGCAAATGGTAATGGAGCTGTATCATCCGAATCTCTGTCCCCATGTAAACTAAGATTTGTCAATTTATCTGAAATCTCTTCAACTCTTTCCGATAAGTCACCTATTTTTTCTTTCTGTTTATTTACGTCTTCCGTAAGTGTCGCGACTCGGGTTTCAGTGTTGACACATTTGGTAGTTAACTGTTCATATTGTTGTGTTAGATTATTTATTCTGTCATTTGGTACGGATTCCTCGATTCTCTCAAATATCTCATCCTTATCGTGTGCACATTGTAAATTTAACTCTGAAAATTTCTGTACTATCACGCGATCTCTCTCCTCCTGTTCTCTATCCTGTTCCCTTTGTCTAATCTCTACTGCAATTAATCTATTATTGTGAGAATTCAAAATCGGTTGTACTTCTTCTCTGATTTCTTTCTTTAATTCATCTTTCATGTTTTTGAAACAAGTCCCTATTCGTGAATCTAACCGTGTTTCCATTGTTTCCATCTCTGTTTTAATTTCAGATCGTAACTGTGATCCCACTGTTTTTAATTCAGATCCCAAAGTTCCCATCTCTGTTTTAATTGTTCCAATCTCTGTTTTAATTGTTCCTATTTGTGAGTCAAACCGTGTTTCCATTCGTGCTCCGAAATTTAATATAGCACTCATCAACTGCTCCATATCTTCTGTCGCTAATCTCGTATTCTGTAAATTTTCTGATTGAGAAGAATTTTGAAATGGTTCCGGACTATTTTCCCGACTTATTACATTGTTTTCCACTTCATTATCCATCATACTGTTTTCCTCTGTTGGCGAGTTCGCCATGTTAACAATTTCGTCATTCTCACTGTCCATCATTTTTGCCTTTTTCATCGACCGCGTAATCATTTACAAAACATACAAACTCGTCACTATATGAAAATTACACACAATGACACTTTATCTCCAACAATACCATTCACACGAAATGTTTCCCTCAAACACGATTAATCGAACAATTGAAATAATTGCACTAATTGTCAAACCCGTAGACAAGACAACAGAAATGAAATTTTGCAAAATAAATACCATTAGAAGAATGACAATTACCAAATCTACACATGCAATATAGACTACAATTACTAAACTACCAATTACTACAACAATACTACTGTCTACACAATCAGAAGAATTCCAAGGGACGATCCGAAGCAACGGTCGCCACGTGCATGGGGGCTTAATTAAATGGAATGCAAATAATTTTAATTTTTGCTTTAGTAGCTGTCTGTCCGTTTACGAAGTCTCGTAACGGTTGGCCCTGACTAGTATTATTACGCAATCTGACTGCATTGAACAATAACAATGAATGAAATGGAAATTTTCATTAACACAATTAATTAATTAATTAAGTCCCCAGCAACTATAAAACCTACGAAACCAAAGCACAAGTATCACTGTTCTGTGTGTGGGAGTGTGACTCAACGTACACATCTGGCACGGTTCTTCTTCAAAAGACAAGAATTTCAAATACCATTTATACTGAATTAATTAAAGAAAATACAAATACCATAATTACTCAAGAGAACCACAATTACACTCTAATCCAAGAACACAAGCCAGATGCTTTGTTGACTGAACCTGTAATGACACATTATTTAAAACATGGAAATAATGAAAAATAAATCAAGTTTCGTTACCTTCATATATTGACCAAAATCACTCTCATAATTACAATATATCTCCACACCGACTCGCTATTACCACATCTCAACAAGAACCTTTCAGCATCACATCTCAGCAAGCACTCCCCACTAGCACATCTGAACACGAACTGACTACCACGAGTCCTCGACAAGCACTGACTACCACGACATCTCAACACACACTCTGCCAGTGGAGGCGGCTAACAATGCTCTCTAGCGATCTCTGGCGCTGTGGCTCAGTGTAGCCACCTTTCAGCAGATGGAGCATTTTATCGCACTGCCACAGCATTTTGTAAAATATTTCCAGACTAGCGACGGCGCCATTCCGATGACCTACGACGACAGCAAGAAACTATCATTCCGACCAGGTGGGGGCAGGTCTTGCACACAGGACGTACAGCCGTACCGTCCAATAAGGCACTGACGCACGGCACCATGTGTGTACACGTACACAATTATTGAACTGTACGAAATAAAATTGTCATAACTTCTGAACGGCTCAAACCGCACGTTTGGTCGCGGGGCATGATGGGAATTAATATGGATTCGTTTAGCAACGATGCCCACTTTCATTTGGATGGGTTCGTCAATTAGAGAAATTGGCGCATTTGGGGAACTCAGAATCCGCATTTCGCGATGGAGAAGCCTCTTCAGTCTCATCGGGCGACTGTGTGGTGTGCGTGTCCAGCCACGTGCGATATTCCTCGATGGCACGGTGACTGCCGGACGGCACGTGAAGGTTTCGGAAGATGATTTCGTCCCCGTTATGCAAAGTGACCGTGATTTCAACAAGATGTGGTTCATACAAGACAGAGCTCGACCCCCTCGAAGCAGGAGAGTATTTCATCTCCTGAAGCAGCACTTTGCCTCTGGGGTACCTACAGGCAACTGACATGGGCCTCGATTGACCACCATATTCTCCAGATGTGAACACATGCGACTCCTTTTTCTGGGGCTATATTAAAGACAAGGTGTACAGCAACAGGCCGAAAAGAATTGTTGAGCTGGAAAGAAACATTCAGGAGGTCATCGACAACATCGATGTTCCGACCCTTGAGCGGGTCATGCAGAATTTCGCTATTCGTCTGCTCCACACCATCCCCAATGATGGTAGGAGTATCGAACATATCATAACCTAAATTCGAATATCTCTGGTGACGTTTACATGCTGAATAAAGTGTGTGCACGCCGTGGTTTGGAACTAAGTTACGTTTTTTTTCGTACAGTTCAACAATTGTCGCCGTGTAAATTATCGCCCCAGTAGTGCTGCAACGATTCTTACGCCAAACGTATGCTGCTCGTTTCTGTCACAGACGTTATTAAAATAGCAATGATCACGTTTCCAATTTTCCATAATAACCCAATACTTCAAAGCAACATTTCTAGCGTTCCGTACAGCTATAGGTAAAAACAAATCCCTTATAGGATAGCTTTGTTGTCGTCTGTCTATCTGTATGTCTGTTTGTCCGACTGTTAAGCCCCTATTACCGATGCGCCTAAACCGTACACCTACGCACCAGCGCTCCAAGTGTGCATATCTGTAACTACAGACTGGTTCACGTAGACATACTGCGCCATCCGCACGAGATATACCTGGCGTACATGCGCGGTAGACGGCAATAATGCGTGAAACGAGGACAGAAGCGTCTGCTCTCTTGTAAAGTCGTTCGTTCTACCGCGCGAAACACAAGGGTGACCGAGTGACATCAAGGAAAGTCATTCGTTCAAATTATTTATGTGAGCTCAGGGTTCCAGTTTAATAAGAAATTGTTTTTATCATTATTTATGAAGTAATTGTTATTCTTTTATGTAGGTTACTACTGTTCTCAATTACAGACTCGACAGTTAGCTTTGTATTATGACATTTGGTTACACAGGTACATATTTACCAAAATTTACATTTTGCACATCGAGGACCCACTTGGTTTTGGAGCTACTGCTCTGGCAATGAGGGCAAATCTTCGTATTATGGCAGAACGACGACGAAAACGAAAAGCCAGACGTTGTTGAGTTCGACCCTGGCTGAAAGGAACGGACGAAGGCACTGCTTAAGAACTGAGGCCCGAACATCCGCAACAGTTTCGGATCTTCGTGAGGACGGACATGGCTTGTTTCGAGAAGCTGCTGTCTGAGACAGAAGATGGGACCAGCAGGTGTGACACAGTCATGAGGGAGACTATCTCACCTTCTCGGAAGTAAGAATTAAATGATATGATTATATGTTTTGTGATCATACCAACCTAGATCACTGATAAAATACCAGTACACGCCCTGTTATGTTGCAGGCTGGTTGTAACATCACGTTTCCTGGCGACTGGGAAATCTTTTACGAGTCTGCTTCTTAGTCACAGAATTACACAGCCCACCATTTCAGAAGTTGCTGTGAGTGTATGCACTGCAGTTTGCAACACTTTAAAGGACCAATACTTAGAGCTGTTATTTTTCCAAGTTTGGAAAATGGAATGCAATGTGCTACTCAGAGTTTAACAGTCCTCTTCTGTCGCACTGGGCGAAACTGCACGGACTTTCTCGCCATCACTGCCAGTCTCTCTTTTCTAGTATGCTGAACTATCAGTTTAATAACTATCAGTTCAATAAGTCACGGCTGCAAAATACTGACACGAATTCTGTACAGACGAATGGAAAAACTGGTAGAAGCCGCCCTCGGGGAAGATCAGTTTGGATTCCGTCGAAATGTTGGGACACGCGAGGCAATACTGACCCTACGACGTATCTTAGAAGACAGATTAAGGAAGGGCAAACCTTCGTTTCTAGCATTTGAAGACTCAGAGAAACCTTCTGACAATGCTGACTAGAAGACGCATTTTAAAATTCTGTAGGTGACAGGGGTCAAATACATGGAGCGGAAGGCAATTTATAATTTGTACAGAAACCAGATGGCAGTTATAAGAGTCGAGGGGCATGAAAGGGAAGCAGTGGTCGGGAAGGGAGTGAGACAGTGTTGTAGCCTATCCCCGATGTTATTCAATCTGTATATTGAGCAAGCAGTAAAGGAAACAAAAGAAAATTTCGGAGCAGGAATTAAAATCGATGGAGAAGAAATAAAAAGTTTGTGGTTTGCCGATGACATTGTAAGAGCAGTTGAACGGAATGGAGTGTTTTGAAAGAAGGCTATAAGATCAACATCAACAAAAGCAAGACGAGGATAATGGAATGAAGTGTAAATAAACCAGGTGACTGCGGGAATTATATTAGGAAATGAGACACTTAAAGTAGTAAATGAGTTTTTCTATTTATGGAGCAAAATAAATGATGATGGTCGAAGTACAGAGGATATAAAATGTAGACTGGAAATGAGAAGGAAAGCGTTTCTGAAGAAGAGAAGTTTGTTAACATCGAGTATAGATTTAAGTGACAGGACGTCGTTTCTGAAAGTATTTGTATGGAGTGTAGCCATGTATGGAAGTGAAACTTGATACTTGTAAACTGACCGATCAAAATCTACAGGGTACATCTCATTGACCTTCAGTCGTGGAATTTGCCAAGAAGCAAGGGTTCTCAGTACAAGTATACGAAAATATCCAAAAAATTGTTAATCTGTAAGTATATTAAACGAAAGAAATATCCGACTTAAAACTTTGAAATGAAAACATTCTAGAAAGTCTTGGAATTCTGGGGACCGATATCTTTCCAGTATAAATGTCGATAACAGTGCAAAATCGTCGAGGTTCTCAATCCGTGGAATCGATTAACTGAAGGTAATTAAGTGTGTACGGAACTCATCACACACTACAAATGTAGCGCGCCTTGTGTATTATCCTCATTATTCACGGCGATTGAACCTGAAGAGATCACTGGCCTTCCGCCTTGTGTGTGTGGTGTATGTTCTTTCGGACATGTTAGAACAGACACCATATACACTGTGTATATGATCACTGCTCGCTTCTTCCACAACGACAGCTGGTTGGCGGCGATCGGCGACGTCGCTGCGACTCGGCGACGGCTGACGAGCACGACTCCCTCACAGCGTCGCCGGGGCGCGTGGTCCCACTGTACACGCGTACTGCTGAACCGCTCCGAGCACACGATAAACAAGCAGCCCGAGTGCACGGAGCCTCGGGCGCGCGTGCAGCTGCGTTCACGGCGAGTCCGCGTCGCCCTTGAGCGATGTACCAGCATGTTCTGACCTCTCGCCTCCACAGTGGGGTTTAACGGGGGGGGGGGTTACTCTACGTTCCGGCACGCGCCCTGGCAGGCCCCCCACGACGTCCCCGGCCTCCCTCCTGCACTGTTTTCTTCACTCTGCCCCTCTCCCTCCCGCCCCAAGTTAACCTCCACGGCAGCGACGCGGTCGCATTACTAACCAGACGGTCGCCTTCCCACCGAGGCTAGCGCCAGTGCTACACCAGTTTGAGGGCGCTAGGGAATATGCGCCGAGATTTTACCCAAAGGTTCATCATTTTAGGCTCGCTTTGGCGAGCCTCACGCCCGACGTTCCAAGATCTTCCCTTCACTCCTCCATCTTTTATAGATCTGAGAAACTTCATTCCTAATGTTTCTTAATCGTCCGAAGTATTTCTTTCTTGAGTCTAATTTCAGCACCATCATCATCAATTCTTCTTCTTCTGCACTTATTACAATACTCTTTTTTAAATTTCCTCCTGTTCCTTGTCCTCCTCCTTACCTTCGCCATTGTTGTTGTCGTGGTCTTCAGTCCTGACACTGGTTTGATGCAGCTCTCCATGCTACTCTATCCTGTGCAAGTTTCTTCATCTCCCGGTAAGTACTGCAGCCTACATCCTTCTGAATCTGCTTAGTGTATTCATCCCTTGGTCTCCCTTTACGATTTTTACCCTCCACGCTGCCCTCCAATACTACATTGGTGATCCCTTGATGCTTCAGAACATTTCCTACCAACCGATCCCTTCTTATAGTCAAGTTGTGTCACAAACTCCTCTTCTCCCCAATCCTATTCAATACTTCCTCAGTAGTTATGTGATCTACCCATTTAATCTTCAGCATTTTTCTGCAGCACCACATTTCGAAAGTTTCTATTCTCTCCTTGTCCAAAGTATTTATCGTCCGTGGGGGAAAGAAATACAGTAGAAGAAGAATGGGTAGCTCTGAGGGATGAAGTACTGAAGGCAGCGGAGGATCAAGTAGGTAAAAAGACGAGGGCTAGTAGAAATTCTTGGGTGACAGAAGAAATACTGAATTTAATTGAGGAAAGGAGAAAATATAAAAATGCAGTAAATGAAGCAGGTAAAAAAGAATACAAACGTCTCAAAAATGAGATCGACAGGAAGTGCAAAATGGCTAAGCAGGCATGGCTAGAGGACAAATGTAAGGATGTGGAGGCTTGTCTCACTAGTGGTAAGATAGATACTGTCTACAGGAAAATTAAAGAGACCTTTGGAGAGAAGCTCAGATGGAAACCCACTTCTAAGCAAAGAAGGGAAAGCAGAAAGGTGGAAGGAGTATATAGAGGGACTATACAAAGGCGACGTACTTGAGGGCAATGTTATAGAAAGGGAAGAGCATGTAGATGAAGATGAAATGGGAGATATGATACTGCGTGAAGAGTTTGACAGAGCACTGAAAGACCTAAGTCGAAACAAGGCCCCGGGAGTAGACAACATTCCATTAGAACTACTGACAACCTTGGGAGAACCAGTCCTGACAAAACTCTACCATCTGGTGAGCAAAATGTATGACACAGGCGAAACACCCTCAGACTTCAAGAAGAATATAATAATTCCAATCTCAAAGAAAGCAGGCGTTATGAAAATTACCGAACTATCAATTTAATAAGTCACGGCTTGTCCATATACTCTACCATTATCTTCTTATCCTCCTTACTTCCCTTTCCGTGAATTATCTATTCATGCTTCTCACCATATTTCCCATTTTCTCAATTTTATTTGTCTTCTACTTGTTGTCCACCACCATCGGGTCTTCACCTTTTCTCTCCTCCACTCGTTATGAGTAACCCTAGTTCTCCTTTTCCTCGTTCTCCTCCATAAACTTCACATAATCTTCTGCTCATCACAGTCCGTCATCACCTTCCTCTACTCCTAGTACTGCTCCTCCTTGTCGCCCTCTTTCTCATCTTCTCACTTTCTTTTCTCTACCCATTTATACTTCATCACCACCAAGTTCCCCTTCCTCTTTAAGATCTTATCCTTTCTCTTTCATACAATTTAACATGTGGTGTGGTGGTTTGCACGAGACGGAAGAGAGTCGGCACGAATTGGATCTCTGCACAATTGCTCTGGTATATCAGCCAGCGTTGATGAGTGTTCACCCCTAGGAGAATACCGACCACATTCGATGGCTAAGTACCTTCAGCTTTTCAGACAACCGGAAGGATGTTGAGGTAATCACGAAGAAACTCTCGGGAAAACTGACACTTTTTCTAGGGATATATATGTTATAGATGTAATCTACATTTACACAGACACTCAGCAAACCACTGTTCAGTACATCTACATCTACATGGTCACTCTGCAATTTACAATTAAGTGCCTGGCAGAGGGTTCATCGAACCATTTTCATACTACTTCTCTACCATTCCACTCTCGAATGGCGCGTGGGAAAAAGGAACACCTAAATCTTTCCGTTCGAGCTCTGATTTCTCTTATTTTATTATGACGATCATTTCTCCCTACGTAGCTGGGTGTTAACAAATTATTTACGCATTCGGAAGAGGAAGTTGGTGATTGAAATTTCGTAAATAAATCTCGCCGGAAAGAAAACCGCCTTTGTTTCAGTGACTGTCACCCCAACTCGCGTATCATATCACCCCTATTGCGCGATAACACGAAACGAGCTGCCCTTCTTAGCACTTTTTCGATCTCCTCCGTCAATCCTACCTCGTAAGGATCCCATACCGCGCAGCAATATTCCAGCAGAGGACGGACAAGTGTAATGTAGGCTATCTCTAGTGGGTTTGTCGCATCTTCTTCTAAGTGTTCTGCCAATAAAGCGCAGTCTTTGTTTCGCCTTCCCCACAATATTATCTATGTGGTCTTTCCAATTTAAGTTGTTCGTAATAGGTATTTAGTCGAATTGAAAGCCCTTAGATTTGTGCGATTTATCGTATACCCAAAATTTGCCGGATTTCTTTTAGTACCCATGTGGATGACCTCGCACTTTTCTTTGTTTAGTGCTAATTGCCACTCTTCACACCATACAGAAATTCTCTCTAGATCATTTTGTAATTGGAATTGCTCGTCTGATGATTTTACTAGACTGTAAATTACAGCGTCATCTGCAAACAATCTAAGGGGGCTGCTCAGATTTTCACCTAGATCATTTATATAAATCAGTAACAGCAGAGGGCCTATGACACTGCTTTGCGGAACGCCAGATATCACTTCTGTTCTACTCGATGATTTACCGTCTAGCACTACGAACTGTGACTGCTCTGAGAGGAAATCACGAATCCAGTCACACAACTGAGACGACACTCCATATGCATGCAATTTGATTAACAGTCGCTTGTGAAGCACGGAATCAAAAGCCTTTTGGAAATCTAGGAATATGGAATCGATCTGAGATCCCTTGTCGACAGCACTCATTACTTCATGGGAATAAGAATCCGTGTTGGTTATGTATCAGTAAGTCACTTTCTTCAAGGTGACTCATAATGTTCGAGTACAGTATATGCCTCAAAATCATACTGCAAATTGAGGTCAGTGATATTGGTCTGTAATTCAATGGGTTATTCCTATTTCCTTTCTTGAATATTCGTGTGACCTGTGCTACTTTCCAGTCTTTAGGAACAGACGTTTCGTCAATGTTTTAACAGTTTTATTGCCGAACCCTGTACAATATGCGTAATTATATATACACAATGAATGCAGTTTGCCATTTAATTCAAACGTTTCACAGATCTGGTGAAACGTGGACGGAACAGGGAAACTATAGTGTGTATGGGGCAGTGGCTGCTGTCTCCCCTGTGTGTGTGTGTGTGTGTCTGTTGCTGCTAAGGAGGAAGGTCTTCGACAAATGGGGCGGAAAGTCTGGCGCCAGCCAAGGACTGAGCAAAGAAAACGACTCTGGGGCGACAAACATTGAGGGAGATAAATAGTTAGCTACAAAGAGAGAGAGACCAGTGGGTCAAGGGAGCGAAAGGTGTGGGGGGGGGGGGAGGGGGGGGGAAATTTAACATAGAGAGACAGGACATAACACCTGAGGGTGATCGTAAGCGACATCATAGTGTGACCGTCTATATGCGATAGGTGTGATACTGATAAAAGTGTTATCTAGGTTTTCATAGGGAAAGGCTTCATTCTTCGTCTGATGTGCAAAATGGCGGTTATTTCGCACTTTTTTTGTCTGCCTAGCTGTTAACACACTAGATGTTAACACACTTTGCTTGCATTCTACATTAAATGACTCTGGTTTCTCGTTTCTGTTTTCACACGCCATCACTTCATGGGCACGATATATTTTCTCCATATACACAGTTCCAGATTCTGAGTTTCTCACTTTTAGAATCATGGTTGTTGAGTGAACATTTCTAGATCTGGGCAATGTCTCCTGTCGGGTCTTCCATATGACCTGACCGAGACAAAACATCACTCTCGAAACCCAACTCGTGCCTTTCAAACACTATATCAATGCTCGAGAACTAGTCAAATATTTCTCTGGATAGTGTATTTTTAGGGAACATCAAACGAATAAGAGCAGAAAGACTTCCGAGAAGAACCGTAGATTGGACTGAATCTGGAGGTACCAGTTGATAGACCACGAACGAGATGGAGGGCCTACGTGAAGGATGATGAGAAACGAAGAGGACTGCAATGACAGGAGAGGCTAAATCACTGTGGGAGAAAAGAGAATCTTGGAAGAGACTCTGGTAATGACTAGTATAAGCAGAAACGCTTCAGGAACAAGAAGAAGAAGAATATTATATTTTTGTGCATTCTGTACAGATGCTAAAAGAGATACGTCTCGTTTCCTCATGTGGCCGAGGTCCTCTTGACATTTTGGCAGACGTCTTGTTGCTCCGAACTTTTCGGCCTGCTTCTGTCTCAAGTGCACCCACGATTTTTCGTGGGATTCTTCCTTCCAGGACTCCCAACTTCTCTAGCTTATAATTACTCGAGAGACAATCACTGGCATTCTGTTTTGACCGCAGTGTTAAAGCATCTCAGTTTGGCATTCCAGGAGACGCACTTACGGCTGGAGAAAGTTTTTAGCCGGCCGACATGCTCTCTCCAGTTTTGAGATCCGATCACGTATTGCAGCCGTTTGTGGTCCATTTTCCTTCACGGTTTTACAGAGTTTACTCGGACTTTTTTACCCCCGTAATCTGACCTATGTCTGTTTCAAGGAATTTCGGTCCATCTTCGTCGTTCACCACGAATTTGGTCTTTACTCTTCAGTACCTAAACCCCGCTCTGCTAGGGATGTTTTTGAGGTTAATATGGATGATAATATCACAATGTCATCCGCAAAGTCCATGCAGTTGGCTTCAATTCCTTCCTACTTCCTCTCTAAACAGATCAGTCATATTCCTGGTTTCTGAATTTCCAGGATATTGTTATTAAAACTAGCTGCTCTACCTGTTCCCAGCCACGCGCGACTGTGGCTCCGTAGGGTTAAACGGAAAACGGAGAAAAGAGGAAACACGCGTTTCTAGTGAGGACACACGTCGCAGTGTCCCGTCTCTGTTCACCTCCTCCTCCCTGCCCCTGCGTTCGTCGCCTCCTCTGCCCTCTGTCCCCCCCCCCCCCCCCACTCTGTCCATCACCTCCTCTCCCCTCATTATGTCCATCTTCGCCCGCCCCTCCATCTCCATCTACTCCTTCCCCTCTCCCTTTCTCTCTGTCCACTATCTCTTTCCCCTTTATCTGTCCATCTCCCGCTTTCCGCTTTCTTTGTCCACTCCCTCCCACGCCTCTGTCCATCTGTTCTTCCCCTCCTCCCGCTCATCATGAGCCTTGTTTACTTTTATTCCAAATTCCGATTTTACAGTAGTATTCAAATCTTTAAGTCAATTAATATTCCACACTTTCCTATTTGGTAATAACGTTTCACTATACATACGTAGCCTATGTCTACCCGAATGATTATTACAATACTGTGTAAAATTTCAAGTAAATCGATCTAGGACATTTAGAGATTTTTAGTAATAACGTTTCCCGTTTATGAATTACACATATATTTAGATATTATATATACACTATGTGATAAAAATTATCCGGACACATCCAAAAAATACGTTTTTATGTTAGGTGCATGGTACTGCCACCTACTCCATACCAGCGACCTCAGTAGTCGTTAGACATCGTCAGAGAGCAGAATGGGGCGCCCCGCGCAACTCACGGCCTTCGAACGTGGTCTGGTGATTGGGTGTCACTTGTGTCATACGTCTGATGCGAGATTTCCAAACTCCTAAACATACCTAGGTACACTGTGTCTGATCTGACAGTGAAGTGGAAATGTGAATGGACACGTATTGCAGAAAAGCGTACGGGCCAACCTCGTCTGTTGACTGACAGAGACCACCGACAGTTGAAGAGGGTCGTAATGTGCAATAGGCAGACATCTATCCAGGAACTCCAACTAGATCACGATACACTGCAAGCACTATGACAGGCGGTAAAACGTAACCAGATCCAGAAGCACAGCATGTTGTACATTTCTAGAGGTGATAACTTCGCTGCAGAAAGTCTTGCGTCACTCTAGACGTACACCAGTTAATCTGTTACCGACACTTGTTTATTTGTCACAACTTTATAGGCACCGTGACACACCAGCTAGTACTCCATCCGCTCTCTTCTAGCTCTCTGACAATGTGTATTTATACATCCTGTAACAATTACGTTCTTTGACATTATTGTGTTATTTCATGTTTGATGTTCTACTTGCAGTAAGTTAACCCAGCAAAAACTGACATTACGGAATGTTAGAAGAAATTAAAACGAGTACAATGATAATGCATATTTTCGAAATTAACGACCTTTTACCAGTGCAATTTTGAAACATACATATAGTTAACAATTAAGTTCTTATTATTTAGTCCAGAACATTCTCGAATATCTTTACGTAATTTAATTTATTATGCGATTTTATGAAACAACTTTGAGCTGGTAATATTTCTACATCATCAAAATTCAAATTCAAACGTTCAAAATGACTTTTTCACTACATTTGAATGCTAAAATGCGGAAAAATTACGTACAGCCCGAAACCTTTGAATCGTGTTACGAAAGATTAATGAATTGTTCTTCTTACATTATTTATGATACAAATTGTCTTTCTGAATCACGTTATGTCTCCAGTTTAAACGAACCTTCTCTAGTTTTGGTAATATCTGGACATTGCACAGAATTTCTCTATAGAATGTTCCAGAAACATTCATTACGAGTTTAATTACTGATTTTTAGTTGGTGATTTCCGTAAGAATATGTTGTCCTGACTTGCAAAGATACATAAATGTTAAGTTTTTCCAAAATTAATGGTTCACACAGTTAATCTGCGTTATGGTAAACAATGAATTTTACAAATTGAAATATAATTACAAAACTGAATGAAAAAGGTTACTAACATTTATACACTATTAACACTGATTCCAGAACTTGTTCTTTCTCTTCAAAACATTACTTTACCTGATTAAGAACATCCATTAATTGGTCTGTGACACAGTTTAACATTTTTGTTACAACTATTTCACACTCTTGCACTAAGTGACCTCATTCACTAATTGCCCTTGTTCACTACCCACATCTGTTCTAGCGTGTATCGCATACTACTAAACCTGCTGTATTGGGTACTCCACATGACCCAATACAACCTGTTCCATTACAGCGGGAGGTGAGGACACCAAGATTTCATGGTCGAGCGGCGACTCATAAGCCACACATCTTGTTTGTAAATGCCAAACGACGCCTCGCTTGGTGTAAGGGCGCTAAATATTGGACGATAGAACAATGGGGGAACGCTGTGTGGAGTGACGAATCACAGTACACAATGTGGCGATCCGATGGCAGGGTGTGGGTATGGGGAATGCCCAGTGAACGTCATCTTCCAGCGTGTGTAGTGCCAACAGTAAAATTCGGGTTCTTGCTTCCCACTGTTGAACAGCAATTCGGGGATGCCGATTGCAATTTTCAACTGATTGAGCACCTGTTCATAATGCACGGCCTGAGGCGGAGTGGTTACACAAAAATAACATCCCTGTAATGGACTGCCCTACTCAGGGTCCTGTCCTGAATCTTGTAGAACACCTTTGGGATGTTTTGAAACGCTGACTTCCTGCCAGGCCTCACTGACCGACATCGATACCTCTCCTCAGTACAGCACTCCGTGAAGAATGGGCTGCCATTCCCCAAGAAACCTTCCAGCACCTTATTGAACGTATGCCTGCGGGAGTGGAAGCTGTCATCAAGGCTAAGGGTCGACCAACACCATACTGAGTTCCAGCATTACCGATGGAGGGCGCCACGAACTTGTAAGTAATTTTCAGGCAGGTGTCCGGATACTTTTGATCACATAGTGTATATATGAAAAGAGTGACCTATAAAAACACGCGCTTATTTGAATAGAACGTTGTGTCAAAAGTGCGAAGCAATTTTTTCGGAGCCGGCCGCTTCAGTCTAGAACCGCGAGACTGCTACAGTCGCAGGTTCGAATCCTGCCTCGGGCACGGATGTGTGTGATGTCCTTAGGTTAGTTGCGTTTAAGTAGTTCTAAGTTCTAGGGCACTGATGACCTCAGATGTTAAGTCCCATAGTGCTCAGAGCTATTTGAACCATTTGAATTTTTTCGGAGATTTAAGATTCTGAAAAAACGAACGCGAGATATTTGCGAAGAACGTATCATCTTCATTAATATATTGTCATCGACAGACTATAATATGGGGCGGGGGAAGGTAGCGAGACAGTAACAGTATGTGACACACTGAGAACAGAAGCCTGCCGAAGACACGCAGCCACGCTTCCGACGCCCCACGGTAAGGAACCTCAGCATACGGAACAATAAGAAGTCGTCTCTGCCACGCACAGTATAGATTTAGTTGTAGCTGTCGCTGAATCGTTCGTTAAGTTCTTCGCTATTGCCCCCTGCTTATTGGCAGTGACGTGTTCGGTAACGTGTGAATATTTTTCGTGAGTCAGGAGACCGGTCAGCAGTGGCCCAGAGCGCTGCGTGTACGCACTTCCGCGCCCTGGAGACAGCCGGCGGGGTTATCTGCGCCTCCCACGCCGGCGCAGGCACACAAGGCGACCGCTGTGCCCCGCAGCGGCCATTAATTTCCGCCTCCGCCTCCGCCCCCGCCTCCTGCACGGTCTGCAGTATGTGTGCCGGCCAACACGCACTGCCGCACGGGCTGCTGCTTGCCACCACACAGCCTCCTGCGGCAGTCAACCATTCGCAGCCAGTGGCCTTTTTCCGTAGCGAAACCGTCTTTGTACATTTCTCTCACATACCTATTGTAGTTCCAGTTCCAAAGAAGGCAGGCGCGGGCAGGTGTGAACACTACTGACAATGGGAGGCCACGACGTTTGGAACGCGGGTTTACTGCAAACTTCGTACACTCGTAGTACTCCATTAGGACAAGATGTGTAAGCAGTAGCGCGCACTGAGAAAATCACAAGATAATTTCAGTCGTCAAATATATACCTGTTCGTGGCCATTTTTACCGGAAGCGGCGGCAACGGAATGATGCCGGCACGGTAACTCAGCGTGTTCGGACAGAGAGTTAGCTGCCCAAACAGAGTTACTGGATCAACAACGAACTGAAACGGGTGTCTTTCCACGTCCGCCCCGAGCAGATAAAACGAAAAAAATGAGATTTAAAAATAAAAAAAACAAAAACGTATCGCTGGGCCGCTGGATCGAGTTCCATTCGTCAGGTTTTTTTTTTTTTTATTTTCAACACAGTCATTTTCTTTACTATTTATATTGCAATTGATATAATGGGAAAAATACGTGTAATGGGATGAACTTTTATTAAATTTACGTTGTTATTTTCAGTCTACAAATTTTTACTGTCACAAATAATATACACTCCTGGAAATGGAAAAAAGAACACATTGACACCGGTGTGTCACACCCACCATACTTGCTCCGGACACTGCGAGAGGGCTGTACAAGCAATGATCACACGCACGGTACAGCGGACACACCAGGAACCGCGGTGTTGGCCGTCGAATGGCGCTAGCTGCGCAGCATTTGTGCACCGCCGCCGTCAGTGTCAGCCAGTTTGCCGTGGCATACGGAGCTCCATCGCAGTCTTTAACACTGGTAGCATGCCGCGACAGCGTGGACGTGAACCGTATGTGCAGTTGACGGACTTTGAGCGAGGGCGTATAGTGGGCATGCGGGAGGCCGGGTGGACGTACCGCCGAATTGCTCAACACGTGGGGCGTGAGGTCTCCACAGTACATCGATGTTGTCGCCAGTAGTCGGCGGAAGGTGCACGTGCCCGTCGACCTGGGACCGGACCGCAGCGACGCACGGATGCACGCCAAGACCGTAGGATCCTACGCAGTGCCGTAGGGGACCGCACCGCCACTTCCCAGCAAATTAGGGACACTGTTGCTCCTGGGGTATCGGCGAGGACCATTCGCAACCGTCTCCCTGAAGCTGGGCTACGGTCCCGCACACCGTTAGGCCGTCTTCCGCTCACGCCCCAACGTCGTGCAGCCCGCCTCCAGTGGTGTCGCGACAGGCGTGAATGGAGGGACGAATGGAGACGTGTCGTCTTCAGCGATGAGAGTCGCTTCTGCCTTGGTGCCAATGATGGTCGTATGCGTGTTTGGCGCCGTGCAGGTGAGCGCCACAATCAGGACTGCATACGACCGAGGCACACAGGGCCAACACCCGGCATCATGGTGTGGGGAGCGATCTCCTACACTGGCCGTACACCACTGGTGATCGTCGAGGGAACACTGAATAGTGTACGGTACATCCAAACCGTCATCGAACCCATCGTTCTACCATTCCTAGACCGGCAAGGGAACTTGCTGTTCCAACAGGACAATGCACGTCCGCATGTATCCCGTGCCACCCAACGTGCTCTAGAAGGTGTAAGTCAACTACCCTGGCCAGCAAGATCTCCGGATCTGTCCCCCATTGAGCATGTTTGGGACTGGATGAAGCGTCGTCTCACGCGGTCTGCACGTCCAGCACGAACGCTGGTCCAACTGAGGCGCCAGGTGGAAATGGCATGGCAAGCCGTTCCACAGGACTACATCCAGCATCTCTACGATCGTCTCCATGGGACAATAGCAGCCTACATTGCTGCGAAAGGTGGATATACACTGTACTAGTGCCGACATTGTGCATGCTCTGTTGCCTGTGTCTATGTGCCTGTGGTTCTGTCAGTGTGATCATGTGATGTATCTGACCCCAGGAATGTGTCAATCAAGTTTCCCCTTCCTGGGACAATGAATTCACGGTGTTCTTATTTCAATTTCCAGGAGTGTAATAGTCATAACTATCGACTGGTAAACGACCAAACACATAAAGTGATACTGAAAATGATGCTTGTCCGTGATTTGAGAAATCCCTCATACCTGGAAGGAGCCCGTAGCGACTCGTTACCTCCAAGTTTATGAGCGGCACAGACGGCTTTCGAAAGATGTGCAATTAATCGTCGGTTTCTACCTTACGAGTACAAGTTGCAGGATGGTATTTTTCGTAAAAACATGGAAAACAAAGTTAAACGGCACCAGCTGCATTGAATAAATGCTATATTTTCGCATATGCAAGGTCTTTTGAGGTTTTCCGTGGGCAAACAAACCTCGTTAACATTTTTGAAAACCTCTCTTTCAGACGATAATTTGGAAGCAAACCATGCATAACGAAGCATTTCCTTACATATCGGCGTTGCTAATTGGCCATGCAGTATCGACTGTATTTTAACAGCGTCTTCACGAGAAGCAATTTCTCGTTCTCTTTCGATTAAATAGGAAGAATTTTGAAGACACGGACAAGCATACATTTTCAGTATCACTTTATGCGTTTGGTCGTTTACTAGTCGATAGTAAATTATATTATTTGTGATAATAAAAATTTGTAGAATGCCAAATAACTTTGTAAATTTAATAAAAGTTCATCCGATTACATGTATTTTTCCCATTATATCAATTGTAAAATAAATAGTAAAAATATGACTGTGTTGAAAATAAAAAACGACTGACGAACGGGACTCGATCCAGCGACCCAATGATTACGGGGCTTCAACGCTAACCAGTCGGCTGCCGCCGGTTCATGACAAAAATGGCCACGACCGAAATTATCTTGCGATTTTCTCAATAACGCTTGAGAAGTACGCGCCACTGCTTACACATTTTGTTGTCCTCATGGAGTACTACGAGTGTACGAAGTTTGCAGTAAATCCGCGTTCCAAACGTCGTGGCCTCCCATTGTGGGATTGTCCGTAGTCGATTCCAGAGAGAGTTGCTTTCGGTTCTCTATATAGGGCCACTGGTAAAATATCGATGCATCGACATTATTCCAAGAAAATTATATACATCGGCCATCACCCAATGTATGGGGGTATAGATATCGAAACGACAGTATCGATATTTTTATATTATATTATATTTCTTCCCCAAGTTTCAGTAAATGTTTGAAATTGTTCTTTTGAAATTGTACTAGAATATAATTTTACTTTCAGCGTGTGAAGGAGTGTTACTACTTTGTCAGCTTTCAGCACGTCCAGTCTTTGTCTGTGTAAAGCAAATATAAGAGGCTGAAAGAACAAGTGCGATTGCTCTGGCGGTGACGGTGTGGATGGCATAACAAGACTTCCCGCACCAGTTGCCTTAAAAGAACAAAAGTCCAGACGACGAGACTGGTCTTTGCGGTGGGCAGAGACGTGCGAGGGGAAACGCCGGCGCTACCATCAGCAACTGCAGCGTCCAACTTGACACTACAACTGCTAGCTCGCTAGCGTTTGCGGAAATGAGGAAACAGGGAAGTGGACACGAAGTGTTCCGGAGAGATCCGGTATGTGAGGAAGCCGAGTGACGGACGCATCGGACACCTTTTACCTGCAGTTACCACTGTTGGGAAGTGGTTATCGCCAAGCGTCAACGTGCACCGTTTTCCTTCGAATTCTCCCTCTCTTGGGGATAATCTGGCTGCTAACGTGTTCATGTGCAGCATATCCAATACTAAACCAATACTAAAATAAACAACGCTATGTTTACGACCTGGAGCCGAAGTTTTTAAAGGACTGTTCGTCGAGATTTTATCTTTCGATTAATCGATATTTTTTTCGATATATCGAAGAGCTGTACTAAAAATATCAAGAGTCCTTCCTACCGCTACGTATCGCTGGCCGCGAGGTGGCGGACACGGAGCGCGGAGGAGGAAAAAGCAGCCGTGCGGGGACTGAGTTGTGGCGGCGGCAGCTGAGAGTCACGCTTACACGCCGGCGGGCACCAGACGGTGTGGGTGTGGTGCCGGGGTGCGGTGTAGCTCAGCAGGTACGGCAGACAGCGGTGGAGATCAGCCGTGTCGCCGAGTGTCAGCAAACCGTGTTGTGCGGGCCTGCGCTGGCCACGAAGGAAGCTGCGCGCTGCCGCGGGTCGGTTCTGGAGTCGGCCGTCGCAGCCGCACCGCTCGCCTGCGTTGCGTGGCTCGCAAAAGCTGTACACGCAGGGTCGATGCTAAGCGCCTTTTGTCGGTGGCACACTGCAAGTTGTTTTGGCCGGAGGAAATTTATTCTATGAGGTTGGGTAAAGGTGAATTCTACTTCGCCATGATATGGGTGAGCATCTGCAAGTGTACAAAACTTTTTTGATTGTCTTAGCAGGTTTCGCTCTGGCCACTTACTTTTATGTGAATCTTGAATGTTATCTTTATCGGCCGATGTGCTGAGTGTACTTGAAAGACAGATGTTTGTGCTGTTAGTGTTGTTTTAAAGATGTTTCTGTGATTTGTTTTGTTAAACTACCTTAAGGGTGGGGGGGGGGGGGGGGTAGGACGTCAAACGGGACGACTTGGAGCAGAAGAGACACCACAGGAATTTTTGGTTCAAATGGCTCTGAGCACTATGGGACTCAACTGTTGAGGTCATAAGTCCCCTAGAACTTAGAACTACTTAAACCTAACTAACCTAAGGACAACACACACATCCATGCCCGAGGCAGGATTCGAACCTGCGACCGTAGCGGTCGCGCGGTTCCAGACTGTAGCGCCAGAACCGCTCGGCCACCAGCGGCCGGCTCTACAATTTTCCAACCTTATTAAAAAATGTGGTAAAAATTGAGATAATTAAGTATAAAATTTGAGTTTTTTCTAAACATGAAGTTTAAAATGTAACAGGACATTCATTATTTTATAAATTAAATAATTTCTAGAGTTTCATACACCTGCAAGTATGGTTTGTATGCTGTGCAAAATTCATCGAAGAATCCCTCTTACTTATGAAGAAACGTGTACCTATAACAATAAACGTAGCCAACAGAAGTGAAAAAATGATGAACTTTCACATGTAAAAAAAATATTTTGTTATTGTTTGGAACTTCCACTGCTATGATTGTGAATCCTGAATCCTTCCTGGTCGTGCTGACAAAGTTTTATGAATTTATTTGTAAAAGTACAGACAGTGGAAATTAAAATGTCCTGTGGCGCCTCTGCTGCTCCAAGACGGCCCGTTTGACGTCCTACCCCCCCCCCCCCCTTAATGGGTGCTGAGCTTATTCAAACAGACACATACTTAATTACTCTAATTTGCAATCACTGGCCCACCTTACGGCAATAAACGTTCGGGAATTGTTTTGCTACTGGACGGGTAGCGGCTGAGTTTCATTTCTTACAAGTAAATTAACGGCTGAGTAATCGTTAGCGCGCCACTAGCTGACGCCGTGTATCTGTTATTTAAAGTTGGTTTCTTAAACCTTCTTGTTATCCACGACAATATGCTTTAGCAATAATTGCTGTAACTGTGTAACACAACTCCCGACCTCAGGGGTTTTAAAAAATAGTCGGATTTGTTGGTCGGTTCATTTGGGGGAAGGGACCAAACAGCGACGTCACCGGTCCGATCGGATCAGGGAAGGATGGCGGTGCAACTCGGACGTCCCCTTTCAAAGGAACGATGCCGGCATTTCCCTCAAGTGATTTAGGAAAACCACCAAAAACCTAAGTCAGGATGGCCGGACGCGTGTTTGAACCGTCGTCCTCCCAAATCCAGCGTTTTTTTTTGTTGTGGTTTTAGGGCGCACAACTACAGTGGTCATTAGCGCCCAGACTAAGTTATGAATGCACTGCGAGGCACACTAACAGCCAAGGGATTAAAAAAAAACTGCATAATCAAATGTCCTTAGACAGTTTTGTCAAGTGGATAAAACGAAGAACGCGAGCAGCTGCTCCTGGGTCACCCGCTGAAATTTCATCCAGAGTACATGGCAGGCCGAGATCAATGCGCAGTGTATTAAAATTCGGACAGGACGTTAAAATGTGGCGTACCCTTAGCAATTGCCCACACGGGCAGAACGGCGCCGGCGCATCCGTCAGCAGATGGCGGTGGCTGAACCGGCAGTGTCCAATCCGTAACGGGACCAAAACGACCTCCTCCCGCCGAAAAGGGCGTAAAGAGGTCGTCCGAGGCGTGGGAATAGGGTTCGAGGCCCTGAGCTTGTTTTCAGTAAGTGTAGACCAATCGGCATGCCACAGCGATAAAATGCGCTGACAAATGACCCTGCTAAAATCCGGCTATGGCATCTACCCCCTTCTGAATAACGAAAGGGTTGACAGATTAAAAATCCTTTCCGTCCTCAGATCTAGAAACTACGAGGAACTTTGGGGCAGGCGGTAGTACTTTTGTCCCTGGTGGCTGGTCAAGTTTCCGTTTTTGGGCAGATGTCGAGAGAGAAGAAGAAGAGAAATCGATTGCGGACGAATCCCCCCGATTGGCAGCGTCTCCGATGGCGCGCTCCTTCCTTGTGGGGACCGTCTCAGCTGTCGCTCCCGCCTTAGGTGAATGTTAACACCTCAGGTCACACCTCGCGAGAAACGGACGGACGGACCAATCGGCATGGTCGGAAGGTGTCAGCTCGGGCAAGCACCCCTCCCCGGGCCTGGCCTTTACCAGGGGGTACTTGTCTACCCAGGGCGGGAAATTACGCTTTGTGCTGATCACCGCGCCACCTCTCTCGGTAATTGCTCTTGCTGTTACGTATATGCTGTTTTTTTTTAGAGTTTAGAAATATTTCTGCCTCGTCTTATACATTGACGAGTGGCAGTTGGTGCCATTCATACGGCAGGCCTGAAGACTGGAGGGTCGCAATTGGATGCATATAAAACATAAAACAATACCAAAACAGCGGCTGTCGGTGCAGTGTTATTACATTTTACGGACCAGCCGCTGCCGCACGCTCCTGAACCCAGGACGGAGTCACATTTACTCGCATTCGAGGTGACCGACGCATCACAATGGAACACTCGGCTGCTGCACTGGACGCCTCTGTCGGTGGTGCTGACACGCCGCTGGGATCCTCGCCACCTGACAGAAAACCGTAAAGGGCAGCCGAGGATCGTCTGCGAGGAATCGCTTGCGCGTTAGGCGGCTGATCGTGACAAGTTTTTGTCGAACATCGTCACAGGCGATGAAACGTGGGTTCATCACTTCGAACAGGAAACGTAACGGCAATCGGTGGAGTTGCGCAGCACCACCATTCCTCGCCCCTCAGCCGGCGACAGTGGTCTGGGACTCTGGAGCGGTTGTCCCGCTTGACGGCCTCCCCCAGTGTGCGACGACTCACTCTGCAGTGTAGTGCGCTGCCTCCAGGAGACTGGAGAAGCGACTGCGGCCACGGATTCCTCCTCCTCGACGACAGCGCACGAGTGTGCGCACCCGGCAGGGGGTCGCAGAGAGCAGACCGCCACCGCACTGTTCTCCCCCCTCCACCCTACAGGCTGGCGCTCACACGTTCAGACTTCCATCTGTTTGGCTCAGAGAAGGGTGGACTCCGCGGGAAGCAGTGGGCGACACAGAGGTCACTCACGCAGCCACACGCTGACCGGCGGAGCGACGCCACGCCGACACACAAGCCCTCCCAGAAAGGTGGCGCAGAGAACGGAGATTATGTTGAAAAGTAGCGCTCCGTAGGCAAAAGACTGGGCAGCAGTGTGGTTTATTAGAATCCTTCATAGAAACCACCTGCTTTCAGGAAAAAGTGTAGCAGTAATTTCTGAGCCGGCCACGATGGCCGAGCGGTTCTAGGCGCTTCAGTCCGGAACCGCGCGACTGCTACGGTCGCAGGTTCGAATCCTGCCTCGGGCATGGATGTGTGTGATGTCCTTAGGTTCGTTAGGTTTAATTAGTTCTAAGTTCTAGGGGACTGATGACCTCCGATATTAAGTCCCATAGTGCTCAGAGCCATTTGGAGCATTTTTGAGTAATTTCTGAACGAGCTTCGTAAACAGGGCTGGGTGGCCAGCCTGCATTTTGCTCGCTCTCGCTTTTCTCCAGCAGCGAGTGCTATAATTTTAAAAAATCCGCATCCAGGGTTATGTACAAAATTAATTACCTATACGGATAGTTCATCCAACCCAGGGAATCGACAATCTCGTCGCTTTTAGCATGTTACCAATATCGACGTTGCCAACCTATCGGCCCCGGGAATTGTAAGGCCATCCAGAATGATAAAAAAGAAATATTTCTGTCGCGCGATGTAATTACAAATTGTTGTTGTTGTGGTCTTCAGTCCTGAGACTGGTTTGATGCAGCTCTCCATGCTACTCTATCCTGTGCAAGCTTCTTCATCTCCCAGTACCTACTGCAACCTACATCCTTCTGAATCTGCTTAGTGTATTGATCTCTTGGTCTCCCTCTACGATTTTTACCCTCCACGCTGCCCTCCAATGCTAAATTTGTGATCCCTTGATGCCTCAAAACATGTCCTACCAACCGATCCCTTCTTCTAGTCAAGTTGTGCCACAAACTTCTCTTCTCCCCAATCCTATTCAATACCTCCTCATTAGTTACGTGATCTACCCACCTTATCTTCAGCATTCTTCTGTAGCACCACATTTCGAAAGCTTCTATTCTCTTCTTATCCAAACTAGTTATCGTCCATGTCTCACTTCCATACATGGCTACACTCCATACAAATACTTTCAGAAACGACTTCCTGACACCTAAATCTATACTCGATGTTAACAAATTTCTCTTCTTGAGAAACGCTTTCCTTGCCATTGCCAGTCTACATTTTATATCCTCTCTACTTCGACCATCATCGGTTATTTTACTCCCTAAATAGCAAAACTCCTTTACTACTTTAAGTGACTCATTTCCTAATTTAATTTCCTCGGCATCACCCGACTTAAGTTGACTACATTCCATTATCCTCGTTTTGCTTTTGTTGATGTTCATCTTATATCCTCCTTTCAAGACACTGTCCATTCCGTTCAACTGCTCTTCCAAGTCCTTTGCTGTCTCTGACAGAATTACAATGTCATCGGCGAACCTCAAAGTTTTTACTTCTTCTCCATGAATTTTAATACCTACTCCGAATTTTTCTTTTGTTTCCTTTACTGCTTGCTCAATATACAGATTGAATAACATCGGGGAGAGGCTACAACCCTGTCTTACTCCTTTCCCAACCACTGCTTCCCTTTCATGTCCCTCGACTCTTATAACTGCCATCTGGTTTCTGTATAAATTGTAAATAGCCTTTCGCTCCCTGTATTTTATCCCTGCCACCTTCAGAATTTGAAAGAGCGTATTCCAGTCAACATTGTCAAAAGCTTTCTCTAAGTCTACAAATGCTAGAAACGTAGGTTTGCCTTTTCTTAATCTTTCTTCTAAGATAAGTCGCAAGGTCAGTATTGCCTCACGTGTTCCAACATTTCTACGGAATCCAAACTGATCTTCCCCGAGGTCCGCTTCTACCAGTTTTTCCATTCGTCTGTAAAGAATTCGCGTTAGTACTTTGCAGCTGTGACTTATTAAACTGATAGTTCGGTAATTTTCACATCTGTCAACACCTGCTTTCTTTGGGATTGGAATTATTATATTCTTCTTGAAGTCTGAGGGTATTTCGCCTGTCTCATACATCGTGCTCACCAGATGGTAGAGTTTTGTCATGAATGGCTCTCCCGAGGCCATCAGTAGTTCTAATGGAATGTTGTCTACTCCCGGGGCCTTGTTTCGACTCAGGTCGAATTACAAATTAAGAATTACAAATTAAGAATTTTCAATTATTTTCCCTTTAACTCCAATGTGAAATTTGGTTCTTGTTACGAAGAATGAATTTGCGAGTGTTAAAATATGTGATATAAATGGTCGCAACTTTCGATTGCTACGAGTTACAAGCTTAAATTTTGTACAACGCCAAGGGATCATGAACTTGAGTATGCGACATATACGAGGCCTGTTCAGAAAGTAAGCTCCGATTGATTGCCAAATTGAAACCACAGTGAACATCAGAAATGTTTTACTTGTAACAATTAGCTACACCTTTCAGCTACTTCTCTACGTAGTCGCCGTTCTGACTTAGACTTTTGTCATAGCGTTGTACCAACTTTTCAATAGCCTCATCATAGAAGGCAGCCGCCAGTGCTTTCCGCCAATTCTCCACGCTGGCCTACACCTCGTTGTCTGTGTCAAAATGTTGTCTTCAAAGACAGCGGTTCATGTGACCAGAGATGAAACTCAGGGGGAGACAATTGCGGACTGTATTGTGGGTAATCTAACATTTCCATTTGAAAACGATGCAGGAGCATCTTCATTGCCTCTGCAGAATGCGGCTGAGAATTGTCTCGAAGAAGAAACAGCACGACAGTTATGTAATGTTAGCTGCATAGCTTCAGGCGAACTTTCTCACCAGGCCCTCGTACTTGGCGGCAGACACTATTTTCTAGACATCTTTACGCACTCACTGCGAGCTCAGAAATGAGAAGAGCGACGTGATGCTAACTGGGGTTATACTAGAGACACTACCCAACACATCTGTGCAAAGCTTTATGGGATTTTCATAGTCGTTTCCATTTCGCGACCGATCGGAGCTTACTTTCTGAACGCCCCTCGTATTTCAACTTGGCACGTCTATCTGTTCAAATGTTCAAAGGTGTGTGAAATCGTATGGGACTTAACCGCTAAGGTCATCAGTCCCTAAGCTTACACACAATCTAAATTATCCTAAGGACAAACACACACACACACACACACACACACACACACACCCATGCCCGAGGGAGGACCAGCCGGATCTACCTGTTCCTGAGAAAAAGACTGTCATAACAGACGGACAGACAGTCAGACAATAAATGGCAAAAAATATTTTCCGTGCGATATAATTACGAATTAACAACAATTTTCGGATATTTTCTATAGTTGTACTGTGAAACCGTCCTTCTTACCAAGTTTCGTGATTATAGGCCGACGGGAAATACGCTATAGGTTTTGATGAGTGACTTTGCGAGTATCGAACCATGTGACATGAATGCCCGTAACTTTTGATTGCATTTTCTTATACGTTTACATGTATCACACTGCCAAGGGACACAGTCCTTTGGATGCGACAGAAATTTCAAGTTGATACGCCTCTCCGTTCCTGAGAAAATGGAGGCCTAACGGTCCGTCACACAGACATACAGACGGACGACAAATTGCTCCTGTAATGATTCCGTTTTTACCGACTGAGGTACAGAAACGTAAAAAAAAGCTACTCCTGTTGATATTTTCGTAAGGAACAGTCAGAAGAAAGGCAGGGACGCTGGTTAATGCCGCCCTGGAACTCTCATACATTTTTAGCGTTCTGTACCTCAGTCGGTAAAAACGGAACCGATGTAGCATCAGTGTGTTGCCTTGTGTCTGTACCCCTTCTGTACGACTCCTCAAGAGCACTTCTTCTCAGGAAAGGTTAGACGCATTGCCTCCCGTATTCAGGTCTACGGTCGCTTGGCGTTGTAAAAAAATGAAGTCTGCAAAAAAAGGTACGGCTGTCCATGTAACACATGTTGATACTAGCAAAGCTACGGGGTACTTGCTATCGACCTAGAATCATGAAACGTGCCAACAAGCAAGGTTTCGCAGTACAACCGAAGTAAAAAATCCGAAAGTTATTAATCTGTCATTACATCACACGAAAAATTTTTTCTATTAATATCTATCTGTCTGTGCCTCGGTCTGTTAAGACCCCTTTTTCTCAGGAAGGGGTAAAATTACCAAGTTAAAATTTATGTCACATACTGAGATCTTTAGTCGTTTGTTGCTATGTCTTGTACTACAGATCGTGTTCATCACATTCCTTTACGTCACATACATAAAAGCAGAAGTCGTGCTCCATCATAACACATGTATGTTACGATGAAGTGCGACTTCTGGTTTTATGTATGTGACGTAAAAGAAGGTGATGAGCATGATACGGGATACGCGACATAGCAGATGTGCTTGACAGCGGCTCACGGCCGAAATTAGCTGATAACACCATTTTAATATAGCACAATACAGCTTATAACGGACAATGTATTCTTTTACTGTACGGCCGTTTATGTCGGATATTTTGATGCTCGCAAACCCACCCATTAACACCTACCATGACGTACAACCATGAAATTCTGGAAAAAAAAATATTACAGTGTACAAGTAGAGGAAAAGATGTTTGTAATTATATCAGAAGAACACATTTCTTTTGTCATTTGTTATCGGGCTTCATAACCTGAAATTAAAAAAAAAAAGTGTGAAATCTTATGGGACTTAACTGCTAAGGTCATGAGACCCTAAGCTCACACACTACTTAACTTAAATTATCCTAAGGACAAACACACACACCCAAGCCCGAGGGAGGACTCGAACCTCCGCCGGGACCAGCCGCACAGTCCATGACTGCAGCGCCTAAGACCGCTCGGCTGATCCCGCGCGGCTTGAAATTAAAACCGTCTCTCTAATCTTTGAATCGAGACTGAGTACCAGTGTCGGTAACAGGGAAATTTGTCGAGATCTTCGATTCCCAGGATGGATCAACTGTCTATGTCATATCTTGGACCATTACCCCGCAGCGCAATCAGACATTACCTATCACCCCGCACTCCCCCCTGCCTGCCGTCTGTTGCTCCCCTCCCCCACATTATCAACGACTTCAGCACCTAATTGATCTGTAGAATGAGAGACTTTCCTTGGAACACTTTTATTTTTAAAATGACGATGAAACATGAAACATATTTAATTTATTTGTGTGTATGTGTATCAGAATAAATGACGAAGGAATTGGCGGTGCACCGCCAGTGCTGCCACAACTAACTATCCGCAGTGGTGGTGAACACTTGTTACCAAACACGCTTCCCTTGCATTACTCCTCTCCACTGACGCACTTTCTTGACCCGCACACTGCAGCCCCATTTGAAATCAACGAAGTTGAAAAGTGTGCGGTACAGTTAACGCTCGAAATCACTCGGTTGCTGCATTCCTTGCTTCTGAACTGGCAGAAATTATAATGTATTCTTTAATGAAACAGAATCGAACCACCTTTTAGGAAATTTCATTCTATCCCCCAGTTTGGGAAACCCTGGTCTGTGTACACAGATAAATTGGTACGGAACACTCACTGCAGTAGTCCTACCCGCACCTGCCCAAACCTGTCCAGTTTCTTCAGATAAAGAAATTATTTGGGATGGCCAAAATGGGACGTCCCGTATAACGGCTATTGCGTAAAATGGCCGCGCAAATAGACATAATCCCGACGAGTTTAAAGTTGTATGACGTATCGCGCAACCGTGTTGGTGCAAGTAGAGTGCTAACAGGCGTCACCGTATCGGATGTGAGGACGCGTCCTCTTTTAACGGAACAGCGAATGCCAGTGAGGGCACGGCACGGTGGAGCAGCAGGAAGGAAGCGGTCACATGTGGGACGATAACCGCGGCAGCGGCCCGGGCCAGTGCGTCCTGCACGCCGAGCACTTCACCGAGCCGTTCCGCGCCCCGCTGGAGCGAAGCTAGGCGAGCTGTGCAGGGCGTGGTGGGCGTGGCGCCGCTTTGAAGTCTGCCGACCGGCGGGCGTCGCCTGCCCGCAGCCTGCTGCCCGTAGCCTAGCAACGGCGTCCTTCAAAACAAGCGACTGCGCAGGATCTTCTCGCGGAACGGGCACTTTATCCTTTCAGTATCAATCCCTCCCAGGAGCGAAACACATTCCTCTTACTTATTTCAGATACCGTCGCACTCACAAGAAACATTAAAACGCGCGCCACACAGCGGCCGTCACTCGCTGTTCGGTGGGGCTGAGCGCTTCGAAAAGGCATTCAGTGAGCAGTTCGACATCGAGCCTGAAGCTGTTGTTCCTGAACGAAAATCGAATGTTTTGTGGGTGGAGACGTTTTAGACACAGGTACTGTGACAAAAAGAATGCAGGACCTTCGAGGCCGGTCATACTGAATACCCCCGAACGATCTGCACGGAAACGTGCATCTGCTTTTTGCATTTTCTGATCGCACTGTGAGGGTAAGTCTTAATTAAAACTGGATATTTCATCCGTGCAAACTGGAACTCGTGCACACGCTTCACCCACGGGACTGTGTTTCGCGAAAAACGCCTTGTGAGACTTTGATCAAAGACCTGTCCCGTGGCGCCATCGGATTCTACTGTAACGAGGCACGTCTTCATTTATCTGGACGTGTGAATAAAGAAAACATGGCACGAATCCGTGGAGAGGTCCCAAAAGATGGGTAAAGACAAGAATTTTATTTTTCATAGAGGATAGTTTTTACGAAAATGGGTGTTAACACTTTATCATACATACATTCGTGTATGAAATATAATGTCTTGTTGTTGTTGTTGTTGTTGTGGTCTTCAGTCCTGAGACTGGTTTGATGCAGCTCTCCATGTTACTCTATCCTGTGCAAGCTTCTTCATCTCCCAGTACGCACTGCAGCCTCCCTCTACAATTTTTACCCTCCATGCTGCCCTCCAATAATAAATTGGTGATCCCTTGATGCCTCAGAACATGTCCTACCAACCGGCGGTTCTAGGCGCTCAGTCTGGAACCGCGCGACTGCTACGGTTGCAGGTTCGAATCGTGCCTCGGGCATGGATGTGTGTGATGTCCTTAGGTTAGTTAGGTTTAATTAGTTCTAAGTTCTAGGGGACTGATGACCGCAGAAGTTAAGTCCCATAGTGCTCAGAGCCATCTGAACCATTTGAACCAACTGATCCCTTCTTCTAGTCAAGTTGTGCCACAGATTTCTCTTCCCTCCATTTCTACTCGATACCTACGCATTAATTATGTGATCTACCCGTGTAATATTCAGCATCCTTCTGTGTAGCACCACATTTCCAAAGCTTCTATTCTCTTCTTGTCCAAACTATTTAACGTCCACGTTCCACTTCCATACATGGCTACACTCCATACAAATACTTTCAGAAACGACTTCCTGACACTAAAATATACACTCGATATTAACAAATTTCGCTTCTTCGGAAACGCTTTCCTTGCCATTGCCAGTCTACATTTTATGTCCTCTCTACTTCGACCATCATCAGTTATTTTGCTCCCCAAATAGCAAAACTCCTTTACTACTTTAAGTGTCTCATTTCCTAATCCAATTCCCTCAGCATCACCGGACTTAATTCGACTACATTCCATTACCCTCGTTCTGCTTCTGTTGATGTTCATCTTATATCCTCCTTTCAAGACACTGCTCTTCCATGTCCTTTGCTGTCTCTGACAGAACTAGAATGTCATCGGGGAACCTTAAAGTTTTTATTTCTTCTCCATGGATTTTATACCTACTCCGATTTTTTCTTTTGTTTCCTTTTATAATGTCTTATGTCTATAAAAAGTTAAAGATGGCGGCTGCAGCCCTTGTCAAGATGTGCGCATTGTTGCACATCCTAGTTTTCGCGATGCATCGCAATCCACGAAAATGGAAAAGACTTAAATTATAAGGGGCAGTCAGATGAAAGTCGAACACCCACCACAACGGGACCACCGGACGTTCCACTGACCACGCGCGTTAAGACGCTTATCACACTGGGAGACGAGACGAGCGGTTCCTGTCTCGTAGAACGCGCTCGGCCGCCGGCGCATCCACGGCTGCGACTGCTCTCGCACTTCCCCGTCCGACTGAATCCGACGTCCGCGCGCGTCTCTCTCCAGGTCGCCAAGGATGTGAAAACCACACGGCGAAAGACCCGGGCTGTACAGAGGGTGTTGCAGCGCTAGCCGACCAAATGGCTGAAGCGTAGTCCTCGTTCGACTGGTGGTGTGAGCGCGGCCGTTATCGTGCATCCAGATGATTCCGTCTGACTTCGCTCCTGGCTGTTATGACAGTGTCTTCACAGCGCTGCAGACTGATTCTGATCCCGTGCTCGGGGAACTCGACCAGCTGAGGGCTCCTGCGCCCCAACAAAAAGGTCGTCGTGGCCTTACCCCAAGTTGTCACTTCTTTGGCTGTGGAGATGTGGCTTTGCCCTTTTCCCTCAGGCTGTCAGAATGCTGTCGGATGGAATCTTCAGTTGCACGATAACGCCCTCCTCCATACGGCCAACTGGACCAAGGAGTTGGTTGCGAAACACTCAACGTACTCCGCACAGCCCACAGCCTTCGCCGTGTGGTTTTCACATCTTTGGTGACCTGGAGAGAGACGTGCGCGGACGTGCGTATCAGTCGGACGGAGAAGTGGAAGAAGGGTGGGTGCCGTTGTGGATCCGCGAGCGGCCGACCGCGTTCTCCCAGTGGTACAAATGTCTTGACGCGCGTGGTGATTACTTTTGAACGGAACATTCCGTGGTCCCGGTGTGGCGGGTGTTCGGATTTCATCTGACTGCCCCTCGCATAATCACGTCGAGCCTTTGAACAATGCTCTGAAAAAACAAAATGGCAGCTATTTCTGAAACGTGCCAATTACTTTCCGGTCGGCGCTGCAAGAGGTGAATATTCAGATTTATGACACGTGGTGACATTAATGTGACTGGACAGCGTATAAGGTCGTTGAGATTATTGCCGTCATCAGCTCTATAAGCAAGATTGGATGAAAGTACGAATATGAGGCGTCTGTTACAAATTATCAGGTTACGAAAGATGAAAAATTATAAGGATAAACTTTTTTAAATATACTCTCACTAATACTCATCTCTTGTAAAACAACGTTTAGTGTCAATAAGTAAAGAAAAAACCCATGCCTTACCCGGTGTCAACTGCGAACTCGGCACCTTTTCTCTCTCCCTGTCTCTGACCTTTCACCGAAAATGCAAGAGCCAGCTGAGAGGTGCCGCTACAAAATGAAGGGGATATTTTGAAATATTTTTGGGGCTGCGTTGACAGTTCAAATGGTTCAAATGGCTCTGAGCACTATGGGACTCAACTGCTGATGTCATTAGTCCCCTAGAACTTAGAACTAGTTAAACCTAACTAACCTAAGGACATCACAAACATCCATGCCCGAGGCAGGATTCGAACCTGCGACCGTAGCGGTCCTGCGGTTCCAGACTGCAGCGCCTTTAACCGCACGGCCACTTCGGCCGGCGTTGACAGTTGACGTCCAGCTTACTTCTAAGTTTTGGTTAATCAACATCTAAACAGAATGTTTTAATCTTTTAAGTCTACGGCTTTTGCAGGTCGATAATGTATAACAAACACCTCTCATTGCTATGTTCCTTTAATCTTAATTAAAGAGTTGGCGGCAGTAGCCGCAATGATGTCATAAGCAAATAAATTAAGCGCTGTAGAAGCTTTTTAAACACTAAAACTCTTCGTTGTGTGAAATGGCGTAAGTACATACAATTTCCTTATCTACATTTACATTCACACGCAGTGGATGGACAGAAATGTGGTGTAGGAAAAGCGTTGGCATTCAAAACAGCTTTCTGTCCAAACGGAATGGTTAAATACAGTTGGTGTATAGTTTTATATCGGAATCTTGTACCATTATTTCTGAAGAATAGCGGTAAGTTGACGTAACGCTGATGGAGGTGGGCAGCGATCACACAGCGTTGCCTCTGACGCAAGCCACGAAGGCTTAGGTATGCCGAGGTCCGGTGAACAGACACGTCGCCGAGCTCACAAAACCAGCCTGTGTGGGCGGGGCACAGCGCCACCACCGTACCACGTGACGGGCCTCCTCAGCCGCGATGCTCACACAATTCTTGGCAGCAATCGGAGAATGGAGAGTGACCGTGGGACCCACGTAATACCCTCCATGTTTCACTCTCGGATCGTAAGGTCGGCCAGTGTGAAACAAGGCTTATCCGACCGAGTGATTTTCTTAAAATGCTCCAGCACCACGTCCCCCTGTTACAGGAATTTGCATCACACTGGACACACACTTTCGTCCGCTTTGTGACTTACCGGATGGGGTTCTTCCGCTTGTCCGGTGTGCGGTAAAAATTTTCGATACTGTGCCTCTCGAAACGCCAAACACCTTGGCTACCTCGGCTATGGAAATACCATCCGAGCACGAATAATTTGTCCACGTTCGAATTCTGTTATCTCGGATATCAGTGCTGTCTCAAGTACACAGAAGACTGTTCCGGCGCTTGCAACGAACTCAGGACACTGCGTTTGTGTTCAGGCACGCACTTCTCGCCGTGTTTACATATTTTTGTCCAACCGCATGCTCTGCAAGCCACCGTAAGGTGCACAGCGGAGGGTATCTTCTACCACCACCTGTCGTTCGCTCTCCCGTTCCACTCGCAAACAGAGCGAGGGAAAAAACGATAGTCTGTATGCTCCAGTAAAAGGCTTAATTTCTCTTACCTCGTCTTCGCGGTCCGTATGTGAGATGTACGTTGTCGGCAACACAATCTCTAAATTTTCCGAATAGCGTTTCGCGAAAAGAATGTAGACTTCTATAGAGAGATTCCCATTTGAGAATACGAAGAATCTCCGCATTACCCGGCCTGTAACAAATCTAGCAGCACGGCCCTGAATTGCTTCGATGTTTTCCTTCGACCGGACCTGGCCGAGATCTCGAGCACACGGGAAGTACTCGAGAATCGTTCCCAGAGGTGTTCTGCGCCCTGCCACTCGTACAGGCGAGCAAAACTTCCCTAGAACTCTCCCAATGAGCCCAAGTCGAGCTCTCGCCTTCCCTACTACCGACGTCACGTCGTCGTTCCACTTCTCAGCGCTCCGCAACGTTGCGCCTCTGTACGTAATTGTCGCCACTGTGGGGAGTAGGACACAGGAGACCAATGTTCCAGGGCTTCCTCTGCTAGATATCCGCGTTAAGGTGTGTTCATCTAGATTTAGAGCAGGCTGCCATTCACCATACCACACAGAAGTTGTGGGGCAATTGTCCTATATCCCCTACAGCCATTCACCGTCGACACCACAGCCTCGTCAGCAAAGAGCCGCCAACGTTGCCGGCGCTTACGTACAGGATCGACGACCAGTCCCCGTGGCCCTGTAACCCTGCTTAGTATCAACTGTTATTAGTCACGCTGATCGATATGCTGGAATCAGTTGCTAAATTCGTGTTTACATGTTGTCGGAGTCGGGTTTTAATTTGAAGCCACGGCATATGTGACTGGTCACAGTTGTACTATTGACGAGCGATTAGTAGAAAGTTTACGAGTGCACGAACAACGCACAGGGCAGATAATGAGATACATTATGGAAGCATTCCAGGAAAACGGACCGAGGTGGCGCAGTGGTTAGCGCGCTGGACGCGCACATAGGAGGACGATGGTTCACTTCCCAGTCCGGCCATCCTGATTTAGATTTTCCGTGATTTCCCAAAAACGCGTCAGCTAAATGACGTGAAAGGGCACGGCCGACTTCCTTCTCCGTCGTTCCCTAATCCGAGCTCTTGCCTCGTCTCTGTGACCTCGTTGTCGACGGGACGTTAAACACTCCTCCGCGACTCCAGAAAAGACGTAATAAGGCTGCACCGTGAAATAAGACACTTGTGGATTTGGCACTGTTCAACACAGGTGGCGGACTGGAACGAAGTGTCTGCTGCGACTGAATAGCCTCCTATCAAGTAAAAATGTAAACGTACTTCGGAACTCGACGTAACGAGAACAACAATTCGGGATCACGTGAAACAATACCTCAAGGTCAGACCTTTTCGATCCACGTTCGTAAGCGACTTACTGGACACAGACAGAAGTGTGTGCGTTTCAGCAGGCAATGCTTTCTTAACTGAGTTTCCAAATGAAGTGAACCCTGCCAAGGTTACGTTTTCAAATGGACGTGCCATTTATCGCAACTCACGTCCCAGAAATACTGTCGTTTGAGCCAAAGAGAATCCTCATTACACAGTGGGAAAGAAATCGGCCTCACGTAACGATACGGACAGCGATGACGTCACAACACCTTCTTCGACCGTACTTTTTTTTGAAGGGGCTGTGAATATTGCAAATTATTTACACCTGTTACAAACACGGTTAATACCTCAGTTGGAGGAAAGGGGCCTCACAGAACACATACGATTACAGCAACACGGAGCGCCCGGTCACCACGCGAGTTCCTAAAGGAGCACTTTCCAGATCGGTGGACAGGTCGTGGTTCGTCAGCAACGCCAGATACCGCCAACCAAGTGTGGACCTCACTACACCCGACAACTCGTTATGGGGAGTCATTCAGGCCCCACTTACCTGCACGTTGCTGTGCTACAAACGAAGAACTTGGCAGCGCTGTTGAGGATGGATTTCGCACTGTAATACCGGACTAACATAACTAATGAGGAGGTATTGAACAGAATTTGGGGAGAAGAGGAGTTTGTGGCACAACTTGGCAAGAAGAAGGGACCGGTTGGTAGGACACGTTCTGAGGCATCAAGCGATCACAAATGTAGCATTGGAGGGCAGCGTGCAGGGTAAAAATCGTAGAGCGAGACGAAGAGATGAATACTCTAAGCAGATTCAGAAGGAGGTAGGTTGCAGTAAGTACTGGGAGATGGACAGAGTAGCATGGAGAGCTGCATCAAACCAGTCTGAGGACTGAAGACCACAACAACAACAACAACAACACCGGACATACTCGAAAATACCGGGTGATCAAAAAGTCAGTATAAATTTGAAAACTTAATAAACGACAGAATAATGTAGATAGAAAGGTTAAAATTGACACACGTTTTTGGATTGACATGGGGTTTTATTAGAACATAAAAAAAAACCATATTGCTAGACGCGTGAAAGATGTCTTGCACACTTCGTTTGGTGATGATCGTTTGCTCAGCCGCCACTTTCGCGATGCTTGGCCTCCCAGGTCCCCAGACCTCAGTCCGTGCGATTATTGGCTTTGGGGTTACCTGAAGTCGCAAGTGTATCGTGATCGAACGACATCTCTAGGGATGCTGAAACACAACATCCGACGCCAATGCCTCACCATAACTTCCGACATGCTTTACAGTGCTGTTCACGACATTATTCCTCATTTACAGCTATTCTTGAGGAATGATGGTGGACATATTGAGCATTTCCTGTAAAGAACATCATCTTCGCATTGTCTTACTTTGTTATGCTAATTATTGCTATTCTCATCAGATGAAGCCCCATCTGTCGGACATTTTTTGAACATTTGTATTTTTTTGGTTCAAATAAAAACCCATGTCATTCCAAGCATGTGTGTCAATTTGTACCTCTCTATCTACATTACTCAGTTTTCAAATTTATACTGACTTTTTGATCACCCGGTATGTCAAGAAGAACACGGAGGCTATGGACATACATCACAGTTTGATGCGAAACGTACCGATGTACTGTACACTCAATACCTAAGTTAGTACTCGTGCTACAACGAATGAATGAAATTAGTTTTCGATACTCGGGGTACGGGGACTTGTCGTTCATCCTGTGTGCAGACAACGGGACTAGTCCAGTGACACTTTGCTGGGGCACCCTCGTCGGTGTCCTCGGTGTGGACGCCAGCCGGCGCCCACCGTGTAGCGAGCGGATCGCGGGCGTCGCAGACCTGTTGTTGGCAGGCGGGCGGGCTATGAATAGGTGGCGCAAACAGGGCCGCGAGGCGCCGCCGGCGGCCGCTTTGAAGTCTGCGTCGCCAGGAGGTGCGTGTGCGTGTGTGTGCGTGGCGCAACTTGGCGGCGGGCCGCAGTCGGCGTGTGTGCCCCCCGCGTTCGCACCTCTGTCGCACAGCCGTCCACCCGACAAAAGGCTTCCCTTTCTGCCCACTTCTCGGAGGCGTTTCACTGCCCCGATCCGCACAGGAGGAATGTGCGCTCAAACAGCGCGATTACGGTGCGGCGTAGGGTTTACCGCAAGCGCTCGGCATATTCCTTTTCCCTGTACCTCACTCGGTAAAAAGTTAACTCTTTTATGATCACTCTGGTGTCGCCCCTCTGCCCGTCGGTCTGTCCCACTCACAAACAAAACCCTTTTTCTCAGGAATGGATACGCGTACCAAGTTGAAATTTTTGTCATACTCTAGGGTTTCGGTCCCTTGGCTGTGTACAAAACTGAAGCTTCAAAGTCAGAGCAGTCAAAAGAGACGGCCTCTTCTTACACATATTTTGATACTCGCAAAACTCACTCAACAATATAGCGTACATCCCTTAGGCCTAGAATCATAAAATTGGTCAAGAAGCGAGGTTTCACAGTACAACTAAAGGAAAAAAATCCGAAAATGATTAATCTGTAAATATACTTACAAGAGTTCAAAAATTTAATAGTGGCAACTATTTATTTACGGCTCGTACAAAATAGACACGTGTTTCGAAGTTTTACTGACCTTCAATGTAGTCACCAGCATTGTGTATAGCCCGTTGCCAGGTAGGATACTCTTAGCAGTGCCAGTTGTGTTGACAGTTGGAGCGACGCGGTCTGTTGCCCGACGAATTTGTAGCAGTTCTCAAGCGAATGCCGTGAAGCGTTTCCCTCAGTTTAGAAATCGAGTTGAATTCACGAGGGCTTAAGTCAGGGAAGAGCAGTAGGTCAGTAGGTGGTATAGCACTTAGCAGCCCCATCAGTCAAACACAACAGTAACAGCTTGCACTGTACGTGCTTGAGCATCATCCCGCAAAATGATGGTCAGGTAAGCTGTAAGCTGGACGTAGATTCTGTTCCAAAAATGAACAGCATAGAGACAGAAGTGATGACACTTTCTGCAGGACCTTACCATCATTTTGCAGGACAATGCTCAAACACGTACCGTGCAAGCTGTTACTGATTTGTTAGACTGATGGGACTGCTAAGTGGTACACCACCTACTGCACTCCCCTGACTTCGGCCCCCGTGAGTTCAACTCGATTTCTAAACTGAAGGAAACACTTCACGGGATTCGCTTGAGAACTGCTACAAATTCGTCGGGCAACAGACCGCGCCGCTCCAACGGTCAACACAACTGGCACTGCTAAGAGTATCCTACGACTTCCACATCGCTGGCAACGGGCTATACACAATACTGGTGACTACTTTGAAGGTCAGTAAAACTTTGAAACACGTGTCTATTTTGTACGAACCTTAAATAAATAGTTGCAACTATTAGAAGTTCCAACCCTCGTATAACACCAAAAAAGATATCTGTCACTTGTTATCAGACCGTCTGTCTCTCTGCCAGTCCGTCTGCTTAGACTTTTTCTTAGAATCTGGCACACGTGTTAAGTTGAAATTTTTACCACATACTAAGATCCATCGTCCCTCGGCGGTGTAAAACAGTTTAGTTTGTAACTCAATACAGTCAATATCGCATACTTTGATATTCACATTCTCATTCATTAAAACGTGTGGGGTACTTTCCGTTGATCTTGAATCGTGAAATTCGGTAGGAAGCTACCTTTCGTCGCACAAGTAAAGGAGAAAAATCAGAAAGTAGTTAATTTCAAATCATATCATACAAAAATTGATTATTTTGTCATTTGTTATCCGATTTCAAAGATGAAAGTAACATTCGTGGAAGTATGTTCCGTATTTGTGAGGCGTTCTATTTCGGTTAGTTATTAAGCATCTTCAGTGGCGCTTTCCAAAGTTGCTAGTTCGTGTGTCTCGTCCCGAGGATGTGTTTCCTCGAACTCCATACTCCAGATGACCGGTTTTCGGAGTTCTCTCGCCCACATTTATTACAACACTTCACTCGCACTTTTCAGTGTATGTTGAGCGTGGGGAGTTAAAACGTTCTCGAAAGTCTTGGAATACCTGACACGGATATCTTGCCAGTATCAGTGTCGATAACAGGCAAAAATCGTCTAGTTTTTCAATTCTCGGGTTGGATGAACTGTCTATTTACATTCTTAATTAAGTTCGTAGGGAACCCTCAATGCGCTGCTGGCCAAGTTTTATTTTCTTTGTTGGCCTTTCGCCATCGCCATATAGTCACCCATCACACCGAGCGAGGTGGCGCAGTGGTAAGACACTGGACTCGCATTCGGGAGGACGACGGTTCAATCCCGCGTCCGGCCATCCTGATTTAGGTTTTCCGTGATTTCCCTAAATCACTCCAGGCAAATGCCGGGATGGTTCCTCTGAAAGGGCACGGCCGACTTCCTTCCCCATCCTTCCCTAATCCGATGAGACCGATGACCACGCTGTCTGGTCTCCTTCCCCAAAAACCAACCAACCAACCAATCACCCATCACAACGTACGCAGTATCTTTTTGAATGGTTATTCTGGTATATCCTCGTTTACACGATTACTCCGCAATTCACAATTAAGTGCCCGGCAGCGGGTTCATCGACCCACCTCCAGGCTCTCTACCGCTTCACTCTCGAAAACCGCGCGGGGAAAACGAACATAAAAAACTTACCGTGCGAGCTGTGATTTCTCTTATCTCGTTAGGATTATCGTGTAGGTGGGCGCCATCCGGAGGAGACAACTGGTGACCGGAATTTCTTGAGGCGATCCCACTGCAACGAATAACGCGTCTGTTTTAATGACTGCCGCCTCAAGTGGCGTACCATATGCGCGGTTTCTTTCAGGATGATACAGAACGAGTTGGTCTTGTCTGAACGTTTCCGATGTCCGCCGCCAGTCCGATCTGATGCCGCCCCCACACCGCGCACCACCAGTCCGCAAGAGGACGGCCAGGCACTCTGCGTAGTAGACCGTCGCGTCTCTTCAGTGTTCTGCTAGTAAATCGCAGTCTTTCGTTCGCTTTCTCGGTTTTGTGGTTGTATCTCATAACAGGCACAGGAAAACACTAGATGATTCACGTCTCCTTCTTCATTTCACAAATCGCACTCCCTTCAATCCTATTTGGAACAGGAGGATAAGAAACTTGCCGTGATACAAGCGCGTGCGCTTAATCGTTGTTATGAAACGTCTGCTTTTGTTCCAATTAGAAAACCACAGAGATGATGCTATTCTAGTTCGCAGCCGGCCATAATGCGTTCCTTTTGAGATGTGCCTCTGCCAGCCGTTTCTCGCTTTATCGTTGATTAAGCTAATACTCTCGCGGTAAGGGAGTCCATCATCTACGATTACGCCTAAGCTCACTGCTCGCTTCGCTAAGCTGTCTGTGTCATCATCAAAGGTGACGATGTGCCGTGGAGTCACACAAATGTGTTAGTAATCCTCATTCATTATTTGTGGCCATTTCTTTAATAATGTCTATCGTTACAGCAGAGTACTTTGAGACTCTTCACAGCTCTTAGGGAATCTGTTAACATCACAGTACTGCTTAGTACGCAAGATATCCCGTACTTTAGGGCCTGCGTAATTCCGATGGCTTCGGCGCGGTACGCTGTTGCCTGCTAACGTAGGGAACAAAAGACCTGATTATCTCCTGCGTGGCTGCATCCTGCGTATGCTGATTTGTCGCCGTCGGCAGTCCATCCGTATAAATCTTCGCCCAATTCAGGAACATGCTGTTAGCCAAAACGTTGACTTCAGTCACAAAGCTACGGAAATTTTTATATTGTACGATATTATCGACGATTAGTACGTTTGTAATATCTGTAACTGAATTTTCTGCAAATTTTCTATGTAATTACATAGCTCCTAGAGACAGATCGCATTAATATGCACCGTAGATTTTGTACATGTGTTTCATAGGCGTCTTAGCAATTTGCATTCTGTATCTAAAATGAACTTGACTACAGAAGATATAAATGCAAGGCAGCTTCGCTTGGCCGAGCGGTTCTAGGCGCTTCAGTCTGGAACCGCGCGACCGCTGCGGTCGCAGGTTCGAATCCTGCCTCGGGCATGGATGTGTGTGATGTCCCTAGGTTAGTTAGGTTTAAGTAGTTCTAAGTTCTAGGGAATTGATGACCTCAGAAGTTTAGTCCCATAGTTCTCAGAGCCATTTGAACCATTTTGAAAAAAAAAAAAAAAAAAAAAAAACAGTAAATGTTCAATTTACAAGCTGTAACTACAGCCAGATGTAGCGAATGTGAAGCGTGAAAACATGATACAGCAAGGTATAGCGAATGAGAACTGTGAAAAGATAAATACAGTTAGGTAACTGCAAAACAGCGTCATTCAACTGAGATGTTATTTGATTACAGTTAAATTTCCATCAATGATTACAGTTAAATTTCCTTGAGGCTTACTGTGTATACTTGAGTACTTCTCATAGAACTCTTGAATCATAATGTTCTAGCCAAACAATGAAATGAAGTGGACAGCGTTTAAGTTTATGGGCTAATACACCACACAATCTTTATTCAGAAAATACACTTATTATTAATGAACCACCTTCTTTCATGAAATGTGTAGTCTCGAGAACAAATTTCAATTACAAAAGACGGAATTTTTCTTATCTTTATGATGAGACATAATTGAAGTTGAGGAAACTCAACTTGCAGGCACAGTATTTTGAGAAATGTTGGGTTCGGAACGAGCGTAGCAGCGAAGTTGTGGGCAGGATTTCGCACTGGAACGGGTCCGTGCCTACGGTCTTCCTCGGATATCTCAGCTCCGATCCCAAACAACGGAATCGGACACGGCTGCATTACGCACTGCGTGCCTTCCGCGGCTGCCACACACAGCGACAAGAAAGCCCGCCGCGTTATACTTACTCTCTCGTTGCTCCTTTTGTTTCACAGTTGGCAAGTTTTCGCAATTACAGGCCGGCGGTTCATATTCGGGAGGTTAGAGAGGTTCGCAAAATACCGGTTGCGGCGGCGGGCGCGCACTTCTGTTTCGCAAGATTCCGGCCGCCCCAGGGGCCAAAGCTTTCGCCTCCTCTTTTTAATCATCCGATTTCGCGAGCTGCCTCGCGGTGGCCAAACCTGGGCCGGCGTGCGTCACTGCAGCCGCAACTCGCGTGCCGACGAGCAACGACGATACGGCGACGTTTACGTACTCAGCTCGACTGCACTAAACGCAGCGGTGTCGCAGACCTCTGACAAGGAGTGTGAATGATCTGGCGGACACTGTGGGCAGCAATCTGCTGGTGATGCTGTGGTGTACGGTAAGGCGTCCGAGTTGAGTGACTGCAGGAAGATACCAGACGACTTAAGGCAAAATTTCCAGTTGCTGTGATGAATGGCAGCTAGCCCTAAATATGGAAAAGTGTAAGTTAATGCGGATGAGTAGGGAGAACGAACCTGTAGTGTTCAGATACAGTATTACTAGTGTCCTGCTCGACAGTGTCAAGTCATTTAAATATGTGGGCGTAACGTTGCAGAGCGATATGGCGTGGAAGGAGCATGTGAGAATTGTGATAGGGAAGGCGAGTAGCAGACTTTGGTGTATTGGGATAATTTCAGGAAAGAGTTGTTCACCTGCAAAGGAGAGCGCGTGTATGATGACGGTGCGACCTTTTCTTGAGTACTGCTCGAGTGTTTGGGATTAGTACCAGGTCGGATTGAAGGAAGACATCGACGCAATGCTAGATTTGTTGCCGTTAGGTTCTGACAACACGTAAGTGTTACGGAGACGATTCGGGAACTCAAATGGGAATTCCTGGACGGAAGGCGACTTTGTTTTCGAGAAACACTATTGAGAAAATTTAGAGAATCGGCATTTGAAGTTAATTGTCGTAGGATTCTACTACCGCCGACATATGTTGCGGTTAACGACCACGAAGATAAGACACGAGAAATCGGCTCATACGGCCTTTTTTCCCTCGCTCTACTTGCGAGCGGAGATAAATGTAAATTAATGCAGATGAATAGGAAAAAGAATCCCGTAATGTTTAAATACTCCATTAGTAGCGTAGCGCTTGACACAGTCACGTCGATTAAATATTTGGGCGTAACATTGCAGAGCGATGTGAAGTGGGACAAGCATGTAATGGCAGTTGTGGGGAAGTTTTCGGTTCATTGGTAGAATTTTGGGAAGATGTGGTTCATCTGTAAAGGAGACCGCATATGAAACACTAATACGACCTATTCTTTAGTACTGCTCGAGCGTTTGGGATCCCTATTAGGTCCGATTGAGGGAGGACATAGAAGCAATTCAGAGGCGGGCTGCTAGATTTGTTACTGTTAGGTTTGATCATCACTCGAGTGTTACGGAAATGCTTCAGGAACTCGCGTGGGAGTCTCTAGAGGAAAGGAGGTGTTCTTTTCGTGAATCGCTACTGAGGAAATTTAGAGAACCAGCATTTGAGGCTGACTGCAGTACAATTTTACTGCCGCCAACTTACATTTCGCGGAAAGACCACAAAGATAAGATAAGAGAGATTAGGGCTCGTACAGAGGCATATAGGCAGTCATTTTTCCCTCGTTCTGTTTGGGAGTGGAACAGGGAGAGAAGATGTTAGTTGTGGTAGGAGGTACCCTCCGCCACTCACCGTATGGTGGATTGCGGAATATGTATGTAGATGTAGAACAGGAAAGAAAATGACTAGAAGTGGTACAGGGTACCCTCCGCCACGCACCGTACAGTGGCTTGCGGAGTATCTAAGCAGATGTAGGTGTCGATGCAGGTGTAGATGTGTAGAATCGGTTTTTTGTAATGTTTGATGTTTCTGGTACTTCAAGTTCAGAACTCAGATATGAATCACCCAAAGCCGTTCGATGCAACTCCCGAAAATTCGAGAAAATCGAGGGTGCTTTCCGAGGAACTTGAGGAATTTAAATTCTCCAAAATGAAGTGGATTATGATGCCACATAGCGTGCCACCTTCCTGCCACTGAGCTCTGCAGCAAGTGCAACCTTGTAGACAATTTGGCTTGTCGGTTGACGTGTGGAGATCGTATTATCAATTGAAGGAGGACAAAAGAGACTTCGGCAAACAATGAAGCGAATAACATTTTCTACACACCAGAAGAAAGTTACTACCCTCAGACGAAAAACACCGCAGTGATCTGATTAATGGGCAAATATACTAGCTAGATTGTTAACAACACTGGAAGTGATGAACACCTTGAATACAGAATGTATACGGAATCTGAATTCGAAAAAACACTAAAGTTTCCGACCCTGACCTCCACCACCTGTCACACGTAAAAAGTTAATCAGCAGTACAGCAAATACTGGAATATGGCGGCAAGCACGTGGTGTCTGTTACAAAGGGAAGTCTGGAACTCCCTAGCGACGCTGTTACAAGTCCGGAACCGACAAGACGCTTGGCGAGGCTGCTGCTCTGTCCGCATACTTTACCCTGCAGGAGACCAACGTGCGTACAGAAACGACTTACTGACTATCTGTGTCTGGGAATTGACGAAGAGGAACGTCAGGCTGCAGAAGAACAAAAGTGAATCCTCAACTGTCACCAGTTGAAGATGCCTCTCGAATGGAGGACGTTGTTACATTTTATTTCCACGAGCTACTGTCAAAGACTGAATGTCATTGCTCATTCTACGAATGCTGTAATTGATGACTAATTAGCTGTCACGTTATTTATTGAATTCTGTTGTTACTGCTTTTGTGAAATCGAAAATAAACAGAACGTTTTTCTTTACAAAAATTGGTAACATTGGAGAATGGTAATTAGGTAATCAAACGATCGCTCGTTCGAAGCTCACTATAGTCCTATATTTTCATTTTATTTTATTTTTGGTTCATTTCGAATACTTGCAAAATTTGATGCAAAATTCATCAAATACAGTATGAAATAATTATTTTCATGAAAAATGCACGTCCCTTGTCTCTAAGTATCTATCGCATCCAAAACTCCAATTTCCGTTGCAAATTAAATTCTTCATTGACATGATATAAACGACTGTTAATAAAGATTGATGATTAAAAAAACGCCAGCAATTTTAACAATCTCTTTATAAAACATCGAAAGTTAAGAAGTTATACCCGCTATGAGTTCTGGAATTCTGTGTGTGATATGCAATTAGGAACAAGGAGACGTGCGTTTTTTATAAAAATAAAGGTTAAATATGTGTTAATTATGATGTACGTGATGAATTCTAATTTAAATGATGTAGGTATATGAACTGAACGAAAAAATTAATAAAATAAAAAAATGAGTATAGTGAGATTCGAATCAGCAAACTGTTAATTACCTCTTATCTGATACCGACTGAGCCACGCTGCCTGTCTCGAAAATCCACCTCATTTTAGAGAAACAATGTTACTGATGTTCCTCGGAAAATTTTAATAAAGTCTGTTCCCTCGAGAATTTCTGATAGCTTCATCGAAGTGCTTTGTGGGATTGATGGTTGAGTTCCGAACTTACGTACTTAAAAAAAAAAAAAATTAAATATCCGATTGCTGGGTGGTCTTGTGAGTACATTCAGATAAGGAGCCAATGGCCGATTTTAAATAGTCGTTTCGTAAATTCAAAATCCCTCGTTCTCGCTGCAGTGTAAATATTCATTTACGTTGGAGACCGAGTTTTTCCTTTTACGTCAAAAGCATCTTTAATGGATTTAATCTGCAATAATAAGACTTGGACTATGAAAGAAAGCAATGAAGTCAAATTAGTATAGGCGATACGAAGCCTATACAAATAATCGAAAATTATAATAAATACAGGTGAAAGAAGAACAGAAAAAAAATTTAATAAAGAAACAAGTGCGACAAGGTGTCTAATACCACCCATTCTTTTTAGTAGCTATGTTAATTCTATACTAAATTAGAGGCAACACACACAGAAATATGTTAAAATATCAAAAGACGCCATTTTAAATGTTTTACTTTAGGCAAACGATGTCCTAACGTTGCAAGAGAAAGAGCACGACTTAGAAAGTGGTCTGCAGTACGCGACGTTGAGACCTCTAAAACGAACACTCAAATGATGTCTTTCTGGAGCAAAGACCCGGAGCGATCCAAAATCATTATAGATTATGTGATTGTGAAATAAGTGTCACCAGTCACTTATTGTTGTTGTTGTTGTGGTCTTCAGTCCTGAGACTGGTTTGATGCAGCTCTCCATGCTATTCTATCCTGTGTAAACTTCTTCATCTACCAGTACTTACTGCAACCTACATCCTTCTGAACTTGCTTAGTGTATTCATCTCTTGGTCTCCCTCTACGATTTTTACCCTCCACGCTGCCCTCCAATGCTAAATTTGTGATCCCTTGATGCCTCAGAACATGTCCTACCAACCGATCCTTTCTTCTCGTCAAGTTGTGCTACAAACTCCTCTTCTCCCCAATTCTATTCAATACCTTCTCATTAGTTATGTGATCTACCCATCTAATCTTCAGCATTCTTCTGTAGCACCACATTTCGAAAGCTTCTATTCTCTTCTTGTCCAAACTATTTGGCGTCCATGTTTCACTTCCACACATGGCTACACTCCATACCAATACTTTCAGAAAAGAGTTCCTGACACTTAAATCTATACACGATGTTCACAAATTTCTCTTCTTCAGAAAAGCTTTCCTTGCCATTGCCAGTCTACATTTTATATCCTCTCTTCTTCGACCATCATCAGTTATTTTGCTTCCCAAATAGCAAAACTCCTTTACTAGTTTAAGTGTCTCATTTCCTAATGTAATCTAACTCCCTCAGCCACTTATTAAGGTTATCAAATTGGCATAGACAGTAATAAAGAAGTATTACATAGGAGTATAAGTTGGTAGCGTTTTTGCTTTGCACCTTACTATTCCGGTTGCTATGGGTTTCAAAATGGCTCTGAGCACTATGGGACTCAACTGCTGAGGTCATTAGTCCCCTAGAACTTAGAACTAGTTAAACCTAACTAACCTAAGGACATCACAAACATCCATGCCCGAGGCAGGATTCGAACATGCGACCGTAGCGGTCTTGCGGTTCCAGACTGCAGCGCCTTTAACCGCACGGCCACTTCGGCCGGCTCGCTATGGGTTTATTTATCGACTGTCACTTTTTATTTGTACTTCACTTCTGCTATTTGAGTTTACATATTGTCATTTTGTCATTTTAAGATGGTGAGTGGAGCTGTGGACGCTAGAAGGAGGAGTGTCAAGTGGAGAAATCGGAACATTTCCGACATATTCTTCTGTTTGAGTTTAGCACAGGGGTGACAGCAGTGGAAAGAACCAGCCAGAAACGTTTGCGCTGTGTATGGGGATAGTTGCCATTGGACAGAGAAGGGCAAGGAAATGGTTTTCCCGTTTTAAGGGGCTATGGGGATAGTTGCCATTGGACAGAGAAGGGCAAGGAAATGGTTTTCCCGTTTTAAGGGGCATAGTTTTGACATCGGTGACCTTCCACGTTCAGGATAACCTTCGGAGTTTGATGAAGATTGTTTAAAAGCATTAATCCACAAGGGTCCACGTCAGTGGACCCGAGAACTGGCAAATGTGATGAACTGTGACCATTCCGCCATCGTGCGACATTTGCATGCAACGGGGAAAGTCCGAATACCGCGTGTATGGGTACCGCATGCTGTAAGCCGAAACCACACGAGTCAGCTGGTGGCCGGACGTGCACCTCTGCTCGCTCCTCATTACTTGGACAACTGGCTCGTGAACAACGACGACCATTCCCATCTAGCATCGTAACCGGCGACCAGGAATGGTCTCTTTCTGCTAACATGACGAAAAGATAGGGATGGCTGAGTCCAAACAAAGCAACAACTCCGCGTACAAAAAATTACGCGCATCCACAACAGAGAATGTTATGCATCCGATGGAGCAGCGACGCGGTGGCTTCCCCCAAGGTGTAGCCATATCACTGCTGACATTTATCGTCAACAACTGAGACGTCTGCGAGACGCAGTCCAAGAACAGCGGACAGGAAGACTGCGCCAAGTGCTGGTGCTGCGCGATACCGACAGCCGGCGCTCTGCTAGGCCAGAGGCCGGCCGCGGTTCTCAGCCGTACTCTGTGGCAGTACAGCATGGTGCGCCGAGCAACTTACGGCCGAATGCAAAAACGTGGACTAACGTCAAGAGCTTCTTAACAGTGTATCTTTGTTGGTCAGTAACGAAAATACTTAGGTGTGCAGGGACAGTAATATTGTAAGAGGTGCTTAGTTCAATTGTCGTTGGTTAAATCGCCGCGAGCTCAAAAACTCTGCTGCTTGCGTGGGCGGCAGAGTGTTACGCATGTCGGCCACTACTGAGGGTAAAAGAAGCGAGAGGGGCGACATTTTGTCGCCTGTCTCCGACAGCGACAGTTCACGAGTGTGCGCAGCTGCTGCGGTACGAATGTCGAACACGAGTCGCCTGGATTCGTGAATGCGTGTCGTATCATTCAGACGTGGTACATGTTTGTAGAAAGTTGTATGAGATGACATTAAGGTTGTTATAACACAACGCACCGAGTAAAAGAAAAATGACATTCAAAACACTCAGTAAACATGTGTGATCGTGTCTACTGTTATTAACACAATACATTTATTTGTGGAGATCACCAATTAGTAGCAAGATCGGTAGGAAAACGTATGGTAAAGTGGCCAGCCTGGGCAAAGTGGTCATAGTATATTTTTTGGCTTCAACAGTGCTGCTGTCTGTCGAGAAGTGGTCAAACAAGTTCTAACATACATCGCCATCGTTCAGAATCTAATCTGACAGATGAAGCTTGTTCCGTCATTTTTTAATGAAAACGTTCTTGTTTTTGAGTCGTCTCATGTAACTTTAGTCATTTGTATTATTCTTGTTACCTCACTTATATGGAGGGAAATAATGTTTTACCACATAAAAGTTTTAAAAACGTCCTTTCACCTATAAATGTAGTTGCTCGTAATTTACTTCAGTCTGATAGTTTCTTCTGTGGATCAGTAGCGCCGACACGGCGTGCTATCGTTATAAGCGGTCTGCTGCAACCGCGTGTTATTCCTTAAGCTACTAAGCATAAAGACGACTAGAAAACGTGCCCCGCAATCAGAGAAACAAACATGACGTGCTGTTGCGATGGCACTGCCCACAGCATCCGCTTGTGCACGGAAAATGGGCCACTGCGTAAGCCTTCACAAAAATGCGTGTCACTTTCACCTAAAATTATCTGGTACGATTCCTTTTAATACGTAGGTTCAAAATTTGTAAGTGGTGAGTTTCTATCAGTAATCAATGGTTGGTGAAAATTCAGTTTTCCTTTGAGTGGCCACTTGTCCCCCCTCCCGAGGTACCGCCCTACAGTGTCAATATTGGCTCTTAAGCAAAAATGTTTGGCGAGCACTGTACTAGACTACCAGAAAACACTGTACACGAGTTGGGTTGGTTCTGTACCACCTTATTCACCTGATCTTTTGCGCCCTCAGATTTTCATCTTTTCCGCTCTCTGTCGAACAACCTTCGAAGAACTTCCTTTGCAAATCAAAATGTCCTCCGCATATGGCTCGACGAATTCCTCACCTAATAACCACACGATCTGTACAGTCGCGGAATCGAGAAATTAGCCCAGCGCCGCCAGACTGTTGTAAATGGTGAAAGAATATATTCTCATTGTTGTGTTTATTAAACTTGTGGGAAAACACTACAACGTAATATATGTAAAATTAGCTACATTTGGTAACATATGTGGCGCCGTTCAAAATGTACAGTGTTCAAAATTAAGACCAGACAAGAGAAGAGAGTTAAATTTTACAAAACTGCGATTGTTCCCGCATTTCTTCATGGGATGAACGCTGGGTGCCTACAGAAATAGCATTAGGGGAAATATAAAGCGAACCACATACACAAAGGAAACAGGGCGACAAGAAATGAAAGGAGAGCCAACTGAAAGCAGAGTAATAAAAACTCCCTGAACACCTGGTACGAACACATACCAATGAATAGACACTAACAGACGTCAACTGACAAACAGGCAGCAAGAAGGCACTTGGGAAGACGTATGAAGAGACGTACAAAAGGAACACGCTCAGTGGCTAATCGATAAAGTGGAAAAGAAGGACAAGGAGAAGAGGCAGAACATAATACAGTTTTTTTCGTACCAGCTCACACCACATATTTTACAACGACAAAAATTTGACTCACTTAGTAGTTTATCCTACCTAAAAGTGAGCTTCCTCTCATCTGCTCTTAGGTAAGAGGGCGCACTTCCAACCGACTTGCAAAAAAATCACCACATATTCACGTCCACATCATTTGGTTTTGTAATTTTCATTCTTCGTTTAACGTTAGCTAAATTCTGTGTAAGACTTCACTCCTGATCTGGCGAGAACTGCTGATGTATCCTAACACATATGTGAATGATTTTCTGGTGCAACACTTTAGGTTCACTCGGTTGTCTCTTGGCTTGCTTGCGAATTTGACTGCTGCTGATCCTTAGTCCTTTGGCATTTTCTTGAAGGCTTAGTGTGATGGTGAGGTGTGTATACTACGGGCCCTGGCCCTTTAACTTGATGCACGTTGAGACAGTGGCAAGGCGGGACTGCGGCTGCTGTGGACCTGCCAGCCGACAAGGTGTGCTGTGCAGTGCTGTGTGCTCGGGCGGCTGGAGCTCTCGTTTCCAAGTTACAGGGAACGAAGCAGCCAAGAATCGTCTGTTAATGTAACTAGTGAGTTGTTTGTCACGCTTAGTTGTTCACTTAAAACGGTTTTCTTTTGTGCTTTGGTTTTGTGAATATCATAGTATTCTTGTAAGTTTGTGAGCGGTTTTTTATTGTTTGTTGCTTCAAACGTCTGATTATTTTACAACTGAGATTACGTGTTAAGTATTTGACGTTAACTCTGGAAGTGAGAAAAAACTTTAGAAATGCTTTGGAGTTATGTTTGAAGTTTGCTGAAATTCGCAAACAGTGGACGACCGTAGTCGGGATAATTTGCACTCCGTTTTAAGAAAAACTACTTTACGATGTTTATGACGTCATACCTCCTTAACTGCACGTCGTACAACGATGTTATTTCGCTGATACGTTAAATGGTATACGTGGTCACAGCCTGTGCAATGTGTTCCGAACAGAGTTAGTAGTTAGCGACTTTAGGGAAAGAAGCGAAGGAAAATATCTGAAGAAAGTGGAATACGGTGTTCAAAATTCTGCACACAAAACTGGTCTCTTCTGTACAGTGACAGTTAAATACACATCACGGAGAGGCAGTAGCTAAATTTGTTTGAATTCTATAGGACGATATCGGAGGGCACCATAATACTTTGGCTGTGTAACACTACCTAAGTAAGGTACAACGAAGGCAGCGTGAGGACAATGGGCGACATTCCTGCACGACTCACGTGTAACAGAAACACGCAAATTATTTATTTACTTCAGAACTGTGTACAGGAAAAAAACATTATATATTTACATAGGGATACTTACAGGCTACAACGTAACTGGTGACTAAAGTCTTTTGTTCTATTACAACTTTGCTACATCATCACGTGGCAGTTTCGGTTTTTCACTCTGCAGCATTGCTGCCGACAGAGCAACGAGACCACGGTTTTCTTACAGCCTACGGTGCGTCTCTGTAAACAGTGAGTCTGTAAGACTGAAAATCAGACATCTCGCCGAAAGGACTCAACGTAAATGCACAGGACTGCACACACTCGAGCATTCCTTTCCAGATCCAATGCGGCTCAGCTTAAAATAACAACTGTCGTCATGACGAAGATAAGCCTGATCCTCGTCGTAATTGAAGAACGAAGCCGGCCGCGGTGGTCTCGCGGTTCTAGGCGCGCAGTCCGGAACCGTGCGACTGCTACGGTCGCAGGTTCGAATCCTGCCTCGGGCATGGATGTGTGTGATGTCCTTAGGTTAGTTAGGTTTAAGTAGTTCTCCGTTCTAGGGGACTGATGACCACAGCAGTTGAGTCCCATAGTGCTCAGAGCCATTTTTGAAGAACGAAGTTTACTAAGTGGTTGGTCAGTTAGTGTGTATGCGAAGATCTTGTATCATACGGAGTGTCTTCACGAATACACTGTCCGATCAGAGCTTCCCGAACACCCTGTGTGAAGCAGAGGTCTCGCGAGAGGTGGGCACGGCAGTGTAAATGGAGGAGGCGGCTACAGTGTTTGTCAGTACGGAGGAACTAATGCTCGGACAGGAGGGAACAGTCACTTGCAACGTCGGCTAGTCACTGCACGTCACCTGAGTGGCAAACCCGTCAGGGGCGTTTCAACCCTCCAGACTGCCGATGGTGTGGGAGATACCGTGTCCTCCTCTTACGCAGCGGGTCGAGATGGCTTGGAACCTTCCCTCAGGTCACGGGCTGTCGACAGAAATCAACTGCGCTTCCTCTTATGGCGGGGGAGTGAGCTGAGGGACTTCGTGATGAGGGTCAGGCGGCCGCTGATGATGCGGGCGGGTGGCGCCGGAAGTGGGCGTGGCCTCGCCCCGCTGCAGGCGGCGTGGGTGGCGGTGGGTGGGCCCGCCGTACCGCACAGCTCTGCTCTGCTCTGGGCCGTCAAAGCCGTTAGCCGTCGCGGCGCCACGTCTGCTTAATACCTTGCAGGCGTAGGTGCCGGCGTTGGGACCACGGATTTACTTCAAACTTTCTACACCTTTAAAACAACATAATGTGCACTACTTCACCACGTCCAGGAAAATCGCAGGAGAAGTTTTACGAGTCCATTATGTAGGCGATATAACGATAAGTAGGTGTCCCATGCTTGAGTGGCAGCCAGCGCGGTATCTCAGCGTGTTCGTCAGAGGGTCGGGTGCCCTCCGTAATAAAAAAGAAAAGAAAAAGAATGGATCAACGAACAACTTGAACGGGTGTCACGGGACGACCGCCCCGAATACCGAACAAAATGAGATTTTTTTTTAAAAAAAGAAAACTGGTTACTATTCGAGCTTCGTAAAGGACGAACGTGTGTAAGGCGGCGATTCGACTCCCGCTCGAACCTTCATTTTTAATCTATATTTTTTTCATCACTGGCCACATTATTTAATTTATGTGACAGTTGAGAGATAATATAACTAACAAAACCACTTGCATTTGCATAAAGTTTTAGTGTATTTCTTGTTACTTGATTACTTACTATTTCTAATCAAATTTAATTATTACAACAAACATATTTATAGCTAGCGACAAGTAAATGAAGAAACGCAAAGAACTTTCCTGAAAATGTAAGCCTGTCGTCATTTGCGAAACGCCTTATACGTGCAAACTGGTAAGGTACCCTGTACTACTTTGCACCTCGACGCTTCGAAATGCAGACAAAGAGGCAGGTCCGGTTTGACAATTAACTTGCTTAGCGGTAAGATGGTTCAAATGGCTCTGAGCACTATGGGACTTAACTTCTGAGGTCAATCAGTCCTCTAGAACTTAGAACTACTTAAACCTAACTAACCTAAGGACATCACACACACCCATGCCCGAGGCAGGATTCGAACCTGCGACCGTAGCGGTCTTGCGGTTCCAGACTGCAGCGCCTTTAACCGCACGGCCACTTCGGCCGGCACGGGTTTTTCCATTTTTTTCGTACCTAGGCGGCTATGCGTAGCAAATGGTTGATATTTTTACGATGTATTCCTAAGATCCCGATTTCGAGTGGCTCTGAAAATTTCGTAGATGAATTTATCCGTTTCCGAGATGCGGGAGTTCAAAGTTATCCTACGTGTAAAATGAGAGGCGAAAATGTTGTTTACAAGGAGACTTAGCACGGAGAAATATACTGTAAGGTGTCAACGTTATCATCAGAAGAGTTCTGGGAATCCCATGTTCGAATACTGAAACACGTGCAAAATTTTTGTGCACGTAAAATTCGGTCGGAGATGTAAGAGTAGTTTTTCATTATTTCTATTTCACATAAGTAAACTATCAAAATTTTACCGCCCCCTCAAGTACTTTTCATATGAGTGACCTGCACTGCAGTGGCAGGGAAAAGAAGGGAACCAGGGAAAGAATGTTCCTACCGGAGCACAAAAAAGGCAAATAGGCTTCTGTTTAAAAGGTGGCGAGGAAGGCAGCCGGTACCCTAATGTTCAATAAGTCTTTTAAACAGGGGTATGTTCACCTTTTGTGTTGTCCGGGAGGGGCATTTTTCCGCTAGTAACGTACTGGGTTCCATCGGTCGAAAATTCTCCGCCCCAAATGACCGTAGCTTATACAGGTTTTCAGCCGCAAAATGTGGTACAGTGTCGAAAGATTTCGAAGATCTTTCAGAGTATACTGATGTAATAGCTCCATATTATGAAACGTATACAACGTATCACTCGCCAAAAGTTCTGCTCCTAAAGACTGGAAAGTTGCAAAGGTGACATCAGGAAATACGAGAACTCCGTTGAATTAGAGATCCATTTCACTGACGTCGATTTGCAGTAAGATTTTACAACACATATTGTGATCAACACTATGAATTTTCTGGATGAAAATGCTCATTTGACACATATCACGGAAAACCGAAAATATCGTTCTTTCTTGTGCAACACAGCTAGCTCTTTATTCTCAAGAAGTAATGGCTCCTATCGACAGGTGAACTCAAATAGATTCCAAATTTATAGATTTTTTGGTGGGTTTTGACAGCGTTCCTCGCAGCCGACTTGTAATCAAACTGCGTGCCTAAGGAGTATCGTCTTACTTGTACGACTCGTTTCGAGCTATCCTGCCAGTAAGATCACCGTTCGTAGTAAGTGACGGAGAGTAACCACGCAAAACAGAAGCAACATTCGGCGTTCACCGGGGAAGTGTTGTAGGCCCTCTGCTGTTCATTATCTAGGTACACGATTTAGCAGATAATCCGAGCAGCTATCTTAGATTCTTTGTAGATGATGATGTCATTTGACGTCTGGTAAAGACATGAGAACATCAAAAGCAACTGCAAAATGATTTAGCCATGATGTCTGTGCGGTGTCGAAAGTGGCAATTAAACCAAAATAATTAAAAACGTGAGTTCATCCACGCGAGCAGTGGCAAAAATGCGTTAAATTTCGATCACACAATAAATCACACAAATCTAAAAGGTGTTAGCTCAACTAAATACTTGGGCATAAGAAGTAAGAACAACTTAAACTGGAACGATAACAAAGATAATGCTGTGGGGAAGGCAAACCAATGAGTACGTTTTATTGAGAGAACACAGAAGACAACAGATCGTCTAGTTACAGTGCCCACACTATGCTTGTGCGTCCTCTTCTGGACCACTGCTGTGCGCCGTGGGGTTCTTCCTAGGTATTAGAGGACGTCGAAACAGGGTGTCTCGTGTTGTATTAATGTGAAATAGGGGAAAGAGTGTCGCAGATGTAATGCGCTAGTTGTTGCGGTAGCAATCGTTAAAACGGAGACTTTTTCGTGGCGGCGATATCGTTTTACGAGATTTCAGTCTCCGACTTTGTCCCTCCAATTGAGAAAATATTTTGCTGATACCCATCAACATCTTCGCAGAGAAGTGAGGGCAATCAGAGCTCGCACGAAGAGAAGTAAGTATTCGTTTTACGCCTGCGCTGTTCGAGATTGGAGAAATGGTGTGAAATTGGTCCGATGAACTCCCGCCAGGCACTAAAACGTGAACTGCAGTGTAGAAATCCATGAAGAGACAGTTTTCTGAATGCAAGATGCCATGCATGAACAAGCAAGGTATGTTTCAACAAAATGATGTGCTACCTGTTCCGTAAGAGCGTGCGAAATGTAACAGGACATAGGGAATACTCCAATGAGCCGGCCAGGGTGGCCGAGCGGTTCTAGGCGGTTCAGTCTGGAACCGCGTGACCGCTACGGTCGCAGGTTCGAATCCTGCCTCGGGCGTGAATGTGTGTGATGTCCTTAGGTTAGTTAGGTTTAAGTAGTTCTAAGTTCTAGGGGACTGATGACGTCAGAAGTTAAGTCCCACAGTGCTCAGAGCCATTTTTTTACTCCACTGAACAATCTGAGATGGGAACCTGGGGTGGGAGAAATCAGAGTAAGGAGATACGGAAGTAGACATGTCTACCGCTGATTTCGAGCTTATTTACAACTAACACGCGCGCAAGTTTACACGTACTGTACTGTTTATTGACACGTACATCCTTTATTTCCCGCAAGGGAGCAGGGAGGACGAGCCTGATTACCAGGAAGTCATGATGCAGGTTTCGTTTACTTTAATTGTCCATAAGGTGGCTCTGTTGTATCGTATTTGCATTGTCCCACGACAGAATGTGCTACGAATCAACGACAGACGCATCCATTACCCAGTGCTATTCAGAGACATACAGTACAATACGGTGCAGCAGTACCGGTACAGTTTCGCAGAAGTCGTTCTCATACACGTAGTTTACGTAGTTTATGGGAAAGTATGACGCAATGCTCTCGCGGCTGAACGGCTGCACACGAAATGATTCTTAACAGGCATCGTCTGTCACGTCGAGTGTTTATTTCTCTCGATTGGCGAATGCGGGAGACTGGTCCATTGGAGAGAAGAAACGAGGGACCTGACAACACGAGGACGAGAGTTTGAAGAGGAGGCGCTGCAGCGGACCCCGCTACCGGCACGTGAGATGGGCGCTGCACGTACTAATGTGTCGCGTGCACTCCACGGACAACACTTACACACATCTCAGCCACAACGAGCCCGTGCGATGCCTGTCACTCACTTTGAAGCAAGGGTCACACATTGTGGCAGTGGTTGCTCCGACAATGGACTGATCGACCAGGTTTCCTCCAAATCGTGCTGTTCACTGACGAGGCCTCAGTTGATCGTGATGATATTTCGAACAGCACGAATAGCCACGTGTGGGATGAGGAAAACGCGCACGCCGTAGTGCAGTCACACCATCAAGTATGTTTTGCTGTGAATATCTGGGCCAGCAGTGTAGGCGACAATCTCATTGGGCCATATCTTCTGCCTGCCCGTCTGAATGGCCGCCTGTACTTGAGATCCGTCCAAAGAGTTCTACCTGAGTTTTTGGAGTACGTGCTCCTGGCTGTCGGTGAGAGGACGTGGATACGACGTGGCGGTGAGCCGCCTCCCTTCAGTGCGGGTGTCTGCAACCATCTCAGTGCTGTACTTCCTGGTCTCCCGATCGGAAGGCGAGGTCCTGTACTGTGGCCTGCGGGGTCAGCTGACCTCAATTCAAAAAATTGAATAATGTGTGTGAAATCTTATGGGACTTAACTGCTAAGGTCATCAGTCCCTAAGCTCACACACTACTTAACCTAAATTATCCTAAGGACAAACACACACACACCCATGCCCGACGGAGGACTCGAACCTCCGCCGCGACTAGCCGCACAGCGCATGACAGCAGCGCCTGAGACCGCTCGGCTAATCCCGCGTGGCTGACCTCAATTCGCTCGATTATTTCCTCTGGGGATTTCTAAACTCACTTGTGTATGAGTCCTCAGTGATTACGGAGATGGAATTAGTTGCCAGAATTGTAGCTGCCTGTCGTGTGGTTCGAAACACACCAGCGATATTTATCAGGGTGCATCGGAATCTTTTTCACCGACGTCACGCTTGCATTGAGGTCGGTGGTCGTCAGTTTCGGCACATTTTGTAAGATGCACTACAAATGGCACGCTCATTGTGTCAGTGATGGTATTTGCAGTTAACTGTAACTACTGTAAGTAAAAAAGTACACGGTAGTGTGGTTTCCTTCCTGTGACCTCCTTAAGCTGGCTTCCCCGACCCCAGTTTTCTAACTGAAATTGTTCAGTGGAGCGTCCTCTATGTACCACTGAATTCTGGGACCCTCTTAGGGAAACACCGTGCAGGGTTTCGCAGAGCGTACTGACGATTACCCTAGCGGTACTCCGGCGCTGACGAAAAAACTCATTACGTATTTCGTGGCTCGCCTTTTCACGATGACATCCACATCACTTACATCACTACCCTGCAATTCACACGTAAGTGCCTGGCAGAGGGGTCTACGAACCACCATCAGATTATTTCTCTACTGTTCCACTCTCAACAGCGCGCGGGAAGAATAAACAGTTGGACCTTTCTGCGCAAGCTCTGATTTTTCTTATTTTATTACGATGGTCATCCGTCCCTACGTATGTTGGCTATAGTAACTTAGTTTCATACTCAGAGGTACAAATTGGTGATTAAAGCTTCGTGAAAAAACGTCGTCGCAACGCAAAACGCTTTTATTTTAACGACTGCCACCCCGACTCAGTTGTGATATTCGTGACACATACATTCCTAATTCACTATAACACAAAACGAGCTGCTGTTCTTCGCACTTTTTCGATGTTATTCGACAATGCTACCTGGTAAGCACCCCTCACCGCAGAGAAGTACTCCAGCAGGGCACAAACAAGCGTAGTGTAGGCAGTCTACTGAATCAGTTGATCTAGTAAGTGTCCTGCCATTAAAACGGAGTCTTTGGCTGCTTGCCCCCCAACATTCTCTACGAGGTCTTTCCAGTCCCATTTATTGATATTTACAATTCCTAGGTGTTAGTTCAACCGACAGCTTTTATTTGTGTGATTTATTGTGTAACCGGAATTTAACTGATTTCTTTTCGTGTTCACGTGGATGACCTCACAGTTTTTGTTACTCAGAGACAATTACCACTCTTCGTACCACAGACTCAGATGCCGCATCCGAGCCATTTTGCAATCGGTTTTGATCTCCTGCTGACTTTACCAGACGGTAAATGACAGCGTCGTCGGCAAACGATATGAGGTGGCTGCGCAGGTCGTCTCCTGATTCGTTCACACCGACCAGGAACAGCAACCGGCCTACAAGACTTTCCTCTTCGGAAACGCCAGATGTTATTTCTGTTTTACTTGAAGAATTTCCGCCGGTTACTACAAACTGTCACCTTTCTAACAGGAAATTACGAATCCACCAACTGAGACGATACTCCGTATTGTGAGAAACAGTGTCAAAAGCCTTCTGGAAGTCTAAAAATATGGAATCAATTTAATATCCCCAGTCGATAGGACTCGTTACTTCGCGAGAATAAAACGGTGTTGTGATTCACAAGAACGATATTTCCTGAAACCGTACTGGCTATTTGTTAAACACGTATCGACGTCAGAGATATGGGTGTGCATTTGAGCGGATTACTCCCGTCTCCTGGCGTGATCATTCGTGCTCGGTAAGCATCTCAAATGCTTCGAGACTTTCCACCACAGTTCAGAGTAAACATTAGTGACGACCCATACGCCAGCGTTAATCCCAAAAGAACACAGGCGGTACGAGTGCGTGGAGGACAGGGGACGACCTTGAGCACCGCTAGTCCCGCCTGGAGAGTGGGCGAGGGCAGATGCGCCCGGCTAACGAGTTTGCTCTGCGCTCCAGTCCGGCAGTCCGCTGTTTGGTCTAGAGAGAACGCCCGAGGGAAATGCCAGGCAGCGTCAGTAACTGGCTAACACCTCCGCTCGACCGGTCCTTCGGTCGCCGCCTAAACATGCAAATCTACTTCCACATCACGCAAGCCACGGTCAAGTCCAGGACACACGCCGCTTCCTACACACACCGTCCTACACACACCGCTGTGAGGAGGGGCAGCGAGGGAGTGTGTGCTCCAGCGCCGTGGCCACTGCTGCAGGGTCTCTCGGTTCAGGACCCGTAACGCGTACAGCGTGTAACTTGTCTTTCCTTACTGGCACAAATGCGGAACAGGTATTTAGCTGATTCGAAAATGTGCTTAATGCGTTCAAGAAAAGTTTGTCTCACGAAAGACATGTCACGAATGCAATGGTACGATGCGATTACCTGTGTAACATACATAAAATAATTTCTAATCGTCTGGTTAATCCTCATAGGTTTAGCGTCTTAATTATCCCATCGCCATTTCGATGGCTGTAGCCCTGGCCGCTACCGTACATCGTCATTCTTTGAAAGCAGTGGCCGTCAAAAATATTACACTGACTTGCACACGTAAGTTGGCAAAACTGTAACATCCACTTCGTACTTCGTACGTAGTCATGAAACGACACGAAGCGATAAGCTATCGGTCGTTTTCCATCCAAACAGAGTTGCGCTTTCCGAAAACCACGGTTCGGCAGCTTTGGTACGCTACATAAATAAAGTAGTAAACGGTAGTATTACCGGTAGTATTGCTGGTATTGGTAGCGAAAAACACATAAATAAAGTTGTGAAAGAGGAACTAGGAGCCGACGATTTCTCTTTGTGTCTTGTTTTTTTATTTGTTTTGCACATAATTTAGAGTCGCACATCGTTAAGTTTTAGCCAATTGTGTATAACTTCTGCGCTTTTATGTAACCAAACCTATTAAATTTCATGCAAGTACAGTTTACATGCACAAACAGAAAAATGTTTGTATAGTTATTATTGTTACAATATACTCAACAAAACGTTGTGAATCACAATCAAAGGTAAGAGTTCCCTGTTGCTACTGATAAGTGTGAAGTTGTTTGGCAATAACGGAAACATCTTTTGTACAAGCTCGAAAAAGTACTGAAGCACTGAAGCGATGTTGATACGGTTTTGTTATGGGTCTTTTAAAAATTTTTCCTTTTTTTGTACAGAAAACTGCACATGATAAAACCGTATTTTTTCATTTTTACTACAACATCTCTCTGTTTTACGTTACAGATCAACAATTTTCGAATAAAACCTCAATTAAACATTGATAATTTAAATTTTTCTATAATAGTTTTTATTTTCAAGTAACCTACCAGAGGATAACTACGTAAGATAAAAAAAATGTTCTGTAGGTTTGCGATTCTTTATATATCCTCAGACGGTTCACCACTTCCGGTTTCTAGGGGGATCTAGTAAGACACCGGTGCTTCGTGGAAACAAAGCGATCGAAATGAGGTAAGGCACGATAGGTATGCAACACACTTAATGTACAGGTACCGCGGTTACAGTCCTAACTGCCCAAAGCTGCCAGTCTACGCTTACTGACGACAGTCCACAGGAGCCTACCGTAGTTTTACAACTGTGTTTCCAAACGACGCGTCCGCAACCCTGATACACAGACCTGTCCAGATGTTGAAATTCAGGAACCAGATTAAAGTATTTTGTTCAAATGGATTCTACAAATGACTGCAGACACATCAGCAGAAATTTAACACTTATTATTCAATAGTAATTACAAATGACACAAAGCAGTTAAATGTACTTCTCGTAATTAAGGAAACAATAAGAAGAGCACGCTTCCTTACTTTTGTTTAAAAAAATGGATTACATGTAGATATAACGTTTGCTGGTCATCGATATACACAGTCTGTGAATTAGATATACAATTTACTCTCCTCTGATCACGTGCCTTCCTGAATGACGAAATCATCCAGGGAATGCCACGATGACGGTCCCCAGACCATAACGCTCTCTCCTGTTTCTAGGGTGTTGGCCTACAGACGCCGGCCGGAGTGGCCGAGCGGTTCTAGGCGCTACAGTCTGGAACCGGGCGACCGCTACGGTCGCAGGTTCGAATCCTGCCTCGGGCATGGATGTGTGTGATGTCCTTAGGTTTAAGTAGTTCTAAGTTCTAGGGGACTGATGACCTCAGCAGTTAAGTCCCATAGTGCTCAGAGCCATTTGAACAAACCATTTTGGCTACAGACTTCTCACGCCGTACACGCCATCGCCCAGCTATGCGATGGATCGCAAAACGTGATTCATCTGAAAAGGCCACCAGTGGCCACTGAGCGGTCGTCCAGCTGCGGCTGCGGCGGTGGCGGTGGCGTCGCCGACGAACGGCAGGCTCGGCTGAGGGGGCGGCCGCCGCTGGAGGTCGCTGGAGGAGACACTCCTGGCAGCCCCTCGCTTCACTTGGCCGTCTGTTCACCTGCACACGTCTCCGCAGCTGCCATCTTTGGCCCCTTGTGCACCACAAGAGTTTACAAACTTACATAATAAAATAAAACACCTGAAGCCGACCTTCCGATGTTATTTATTATACAGGAACCACTTTCGGTGACTCACTCCACGACCGTCAGGCCTTAACTGACGCTGAGGGCGTTTAAAAACTTACGCGTTTCGAAAATGCTTCGACCCGTGGCCCGAAAACCGAGGATCGTGCCCTTTTGGATGTGAGATGGATCACTCCGTTTTCGCATTACGAAACCAACTGCACTGCTAGTGCTGCCACCTGCGGTGGGCAGTCACTGGACAGTGCACGTCCTCTGCCAGTCGAAACAACACCACACACACGTACGGGCCTCTGTGCTGTCCCAGAGGGCTCTCGTGATGTCGTCAGTGCAGACCTTCCTGGCTGCTCTCACTGTTCCAAATACATGTAGGAAAACCAACCTGTCCACAGCATCGACAGCTCTATGTGCTGGCATTTGCACCATTTTTCATCTTATATAAATCTGCAAACTTTCGCGGCCTCGTCAGTGAAAGTAAAATCTTCTAGGTTGTCAACCCGCGCCCTGCACCTCTTCGGTTTCTTCTACACGATCTACGTTTCCACCCCTCTGCTATGATCATCTGGTATTCACGTTTGCCGGCCGGTGTGCCCGAGCGGTTCTAGGCGCTTCAGTCTGGAACCGCGCGACCGCTACGGTCGCAGGTTCGAATCGTGCATCGGGCATGGATGTGTGTGATGTCCTTAGGTTAGTTAGGTTTAAGTAGTTCTAGGGGACTGATGACCTCAGATGTTAAGTCCCATAGTGTTGAGAGACCATTTGAACCATATTCACGATTAGCTGAACCTTCTTGCTCCTGTTAGTGTACAGTAAGACGAGCGCAACACCACAATGAAGAAGTCTAGCGGTCATCCGTGGGATGCAGTGCTGATGCCTCATAGACTGGTGGGCGGACCTCAATCGACCTCGTATCGGGTCTTGCCGGGTGCTCGCACTGTTCTCAGTTCTGGTGATAAAGAGCGCGGGCTTTCTCTGTGACAGGGATCGCGGGAAAGCGAGGCAGATAGCCGCTTCCTGCAGCAGTTCCTCTTCCTGGCGACGATTCCGCTTCTCTTCTCACAACGAGGTGTGCACACCAGAAAACCCAGTGGCAGCTCCACGCTGACAAACTAATAACCCATCAAGCTGTCAGGTTGTGGCCGAGAGTCAGTTTGTCGCTAGCGCCTCAGGAAACTACATAGCTCCTCCTGGAAGGCAACTGACACGACATGTACAAGTGCAATTGTAAACAAAAGTAATTAAATATATTGAAGAAATGAATGGACGATGGGAAAAAAATACGTGAGGCTATAATGAGTTTAAATGACTTCATTGTAAACCACTAAGATAGGTTGAAGTAGTATCTTATGATTTACAGCGTATTTTAATAGTATGCACTGGAATTATTTAGAGTCATTACGTTGTCATTGCTTTTATCCAGATCGATCCTTAATTATATATCAGTAAATACCTCTCGTGACATGCTGAGCCGGGGCCTTCTACGACCAGTTGTGCTACTCTACTCCCACAAGCAGAGCGATGCTGCTCTCTCCCGCACATAACCACTGACGCTACTCTATTCCCACGCACGCACTGGCTCTACTCTATTCCTATACACGCCGTGGTGCTGTTTGATTCCCACGAACCTAATGGAGTTATTCTATTTTCAAATACTCAGTGGTGGTATTTTATTCCCACATACCCAGTGGTTCTATTCTATTTCTACATGCACAGTGATGGTATTTTATTCTCACATACTAAGTGTCAGTACTCCATTCCGAAATACCCTGTGATGGTATTCTATTCCCAAACAGCCAGTGGTGGTATTCCATTTCCACATACCCAGTGGCACTATTCTATTACCACTTACCCAGGGTAAAATTTCATTCACACATGCCCAGTGCTGGTATTCTGTTGTCACATGCTCAGTGGTGCTATTCCATACCACGCACGTTATGGTACAGCCTCTGTCAGTAATGTTCAGAAATCGTAAGTGGAAACATCAGTAATGTGATCAACACGTAGAACAGTTCGGTGACAGTTACGCGACTGTGGTAACGAATTCGACGGAAATGTGAGTGCCACTTGCAGTATTCTTTTTATTTTAAACCACGACTGGTTTCGGACCCCGAGGTCTTTTTGTCTCGGGTATACTATCAAACAGCAAATTCCGACAGAAATAGTCAAATCGTAAAGAATCTAGCAGGAATAAGCATCCTCAACAACAAAGGTACATATGCAGGACAACTCCTCCTTTTATGAAGTGCGTGGGCGAATTGTTTTGAACATTTATATATTTGACTTTGGTGTTCATCATGCTTATTGCTACTTCTTCACCGTTTAACAAAATCTGTTGTAGTTGCACAACTACAACACGCGGTGACATTTTCTTCAAAATTTAAGTTTCGGACAGGCCCGGGGACGGGGGGAGGGGGGGTTCTAGAATAGCCTACTGGCTAACGCGACTGCACCCTATACGCAGGAAATCCGGGTTCTAGTCGTGATCTCACAAATACTTTTATATTCTAACAACAATTTCATCCCCCTACAACAAGCTATGTAATCTGATGCATCGAAATTAACTTCGAGATATTATAGAAAAGGAAGATAAAGTAGGTGAAGATGCACTGGGGATCTAACACGGGCAGGTGAATTTGACAGAGCACTGGAAGACCTGCCTGCGAGTTACGGAAATACTTGGGAGTGCCAACCGCTACGAAACTTCCCCGCCTCACGACCAACCAGCCATACAGGGTGACTCAGCAGCCCCTACTGCTATCGATTTATGCAATGCGCAATGTTATAGCTGGCCTTCATAAACGACACGTGAGGTGAAACTTCCCGGCAGATTAAAACTGTGTGCCGGACCGAGACTCGAACTCGGGACCTTTACCTTTCGCAGGCAAGTGCTCTACCAGCTGAGCTACCCAAGCACGACTCACGCTCCGTACTCACAGCTTTACTTCTGCCAGTACCTCGTCTCCTACCTTCCAACCTTACAGATGCTCTCCTGCGAACCTTCAGAAGTAGCACTCCTGAAAGAGAGGATATTGCGGAGACAAGATTGGAAGGTAGGAGACGAGATACTGGCAGAAGTAAAGCTGTGAGGACGGGGCGTGAGTCGTGCTTGGGTAGCTCAGCTGGTAGAGCAGTTGCCCGCGAAAGGCAAAGGTCCCGAGTTCGAGTTTCGGTCCGGCACACAGTTTTAATCTGCCAGGAACTTTGATATCAGCGCACACTCCGCTGCAGAGTGAAAATCTCATTCTGGACACTTCGAGATTTTCATATCCTCTCGCTCGCTGAGCGCAACAATTAGTCGCAGAGAAGAAATGAACAAGGCCTTAATGTAGGAAATTTAGTGTAGTTAAATTTGTACTGGAATATGTTTTCGCTGGAGGATACGGTTTTCGTGTTGTTCGAGAATATTGTGATTTAATATTTTTGTACGTTACTCTTCAATAATTCGAAAACTGCAGCGTCTACATAAAACGCATCCAAGTACAGAATTTAACTACATTAAAGGTCCTGCAAAAAGACCTTGTTCATTTTTTCTACAGGACTAATAATTTGCACGTTGCGATCGAGAAAACATAATAATCCCGCACGTGCTTTGTGAAGATCAGATATAACATAGTGCGTTGGATAAAACAACAGCGGTAGGGGCAGCTGAATCACCGTGGATGCAAAAAGTGAAATAGCGTCACATTTCAAAAAGAATGTAATAATTTCGGCTCCAAAGGAAACAGATGCTGACAGGTGGTAACAGTACCTTCAGTTTCTTAAGTCACAGTTCCAAAATACTGACACAAGTTATTTACAAACGAATGGAACAACTGGTAGAAGCTAACCGCGAGGGAGATCTGTTTGTGTTCTAGAGAAATGCAGAACTCTTGAGTCAATGCTGCCCTATGACTTGGCTAAAAAGAAAGGCAGAGCTAAGCTTACAGCATTTGTACATTCCTAGAAGACATCAAAAGAGATTAACTGGAATACTCTGTTTGATATTATGAAGATAGCACGAGTAATATATAGGATGCGATTATTGTCTAGCAACTTGCACAGAAACCAGACTGTAGCTTAAGAGTCGAAGAACATGAAGGAGATGTAATGGTTGATGATATAGTTTTCGAGACATTTCAATGTCTTCCATTAAAACGAACACCTTGTATAGAGCAATTATTACGGAATACCAGAAGAAATTTAGAAAATGGAGTAAAGTTCACAGGGAAGAGATTAAAACTTTAAGTTTTGCGAATGACATCGTTCTGCTGACAGACAGCAAAGAATTTGGGAGAACAACTGGACGGAATGTAAAATGTCTTGAAAAGTATACGGAAGGTAGCGTTACAAGTGAGTCGTTTAGTTTTAATGGTGGAAGAGAGTCCCTGAACGGAGGGGTAATAAGTCTCTCGGAGCGACTAAGATTGCTCGCGTTTTAGACGGGTTGTGTGCTAAACGTACGCTCTGCGCCGGCACTAATAGCGTAAGTAAATCGGCACTGGCATGTTGAATGGCTGGCTGTGCACAGGTTTGCTGCAGTTACACGAACGTCGTTACCGTGTCGGTTATATTTTTCTTAAAACAGAGCGAAAATTACCCATACACTCCAGTGTTTAATAACGAGAGCTTAGTTACTTTCAACAGAAGCGAAACATACAAAACGGCTATCGCTTTTTTGGTTTATTATTTTCGGTTCTGACTGTTTCACCAGTCTATGAATGAATAATGTGATACTGATAAACCAACGAAATTAGGATTTCGTCTCTTCAACCATACAGGTTTTACATGCTTAGCGTCATTTAAGCCATTAACTCATTATATGTAAGCTGTTTTATACATGGCAGTTCGAATCTTTAAAACATCAGGCACGATCGGTTGCTGGTTGTTATAAGACATGATGATCAGCTCTTAGTAAATTAGACAAATGTAATACAGATCAGCAGCTTAAATGGGTAACAAACAGCCTAGCAAAATATGGTCCGTGATCTTCCGCAACTAAACAAGTGGTCAAATAATATTCTTTTTACTGTGATAATCATTACAGCTACATATAGTGACGAATTGAGTGTACGGATACTCTGACCGACGCGGAAAACCACACAGTGACCGCTCGACGGAAACACACTGACGCACGAGTTCCCGTACCGAGCGACTCGCTGAGGCTGACTCACGCAGCGTGCGCCACGCCTATTAAAAGACGCGTGCGGAACAGTTATTACAAAACGCTAAAATACAAAAATACAGAGATTTTTAAGTTTTAGATACAAACAAAAAATACAGAACAAGTAAGAGGTACGTGAACGGATTAGGCAGTGAAGTAACCACGTTCAGCTATAAACTGCACCCTTTTAAGTTGGCATTCATTATGGTCCTAGTTTATGGGTCGGAACTTATGGTGCGCGTGTGATTCTAAAGAACTCAACCAATAATCTTGTAGAAACTTAAATTTTCTAATCTTGTTTGAGTAAAGTTATACATTTGTATCAGCTGGGGCTACAAAAACCATGACAATGGATATTGGGAAGGGTCACCTGGTAAGATCCCAGAATAGCAGTAAAGTAGTCGATGAAAGTGAGACGTTTGTGTTTTAAGTGGAGAGAGAGGGCTTTCCATTAAGCAACGTCAATACCAAAACGAAAAATTCATTAGTGAGGCCAAATTTTTAAGTGCACATGGTTACAACATTCTTAAAGCACATGAATGTTTCTCCAAATAAAATGTTTCTACAGAATCTACTAATACTGTTATTGCAACTGGCCTGGATAATGAAGATTAACAAATTCCTACGTAGTCATTATACGCTCCACATGTAGAACAGTGATCTGAAAAAAAAATTGTTAAGAGAGTGAGATTATAACAGTTTGAGCCATTCGACGCTGCGCCGTGAGCATTGCAATATGTCGCCAGTTAAGTGATTACCGTTGGAGGCGGCTCGCCGTGCAACGCCCCCTCAGAGTGTGCGCAGGCCCACAGTCGAGCTGCGGCGGTGCTCGGACCAGGTGCGGCGTCGCCCGCAGCTGAACTCGGCGGTTCCCCGCTGGCTCCGTGACCGAGCAGCGGATTTCCGTTGTCTGCGGACGACTGGTGCTTACGTTGAAAAATGGTGGTCATCTTTCTGTGCCTGTGCAGCACTCATTAAAACTTAACTTCGCCTGCCATAATAATGTCTAACTTACTTTCCGAAGTCCACTTACGGCATATCGTAGATGACACAATAATTCGGGTTTCGGAGGCCACGTCCAGTTGCACTGTACAGTATCTTAGCGCCCTGTGTGACGGAGGCTTACAGGACGGCTCTCGGACACTGGCAGCCGCTGTAGTGTGAGGATACAAGTAGCCAGGTTTCACTGGATCGAAAAGGTCAACGAATTTGCTGCACACGATTTCTAAATATGTGGCTGCAGGGGCCGAGCTAATTTATTACTTTTTTCCCATGACATTACGACAATAATATTACCAGCCGCGTGAAGAAATGCATAAAGATCACATTCTTATATGCGAACGTACGCCTTCACTTGACGAGGAGATTAGAACTGAATCCAAGGCGTAGGAACACGGACTGGTGACCAGGGATTCGTACTCCAGAGCGCTACTCGATTTACGTCGGCTGTGTCAGAGCTTCAAATACGGAGGCGGGGACAAAGGAAAAACATCTGGCGCCCGCATGCTCTCCATTCTGTCAGTGTCGACAGCTGATAGCTCGCTTGAGTTAGAAGGGTATCTCGCCCTACCACATTACGTTCAATTACTTACTTAGAACCCAGAGTAGCCAGAAAGGCAAACGCCCTTCTACGTTGTCGAATATTATCTTTTATCCGTAACTCACACATGGGTGCCTTTATGTCTCAGTGGTTGCTAGTAACCTAGCAAAAGCCACCTCTTTAAAGAATCGAGCCCCCATTTATGAAACATCACATCTCCTGAACTGCATGTCGTACAATTATGCAATTTTTCAGGTACATTCGGTAGTGTATTTAGATATTGTCTGCGAATAGACTTAGCAGTAATGAAATAACACATTGAACACCATGCTTCACGCTGAACTTTTACTGCAGGAACAGCGAAAATGATGTAAGCGACAAACTTTTTTCCATTTATTGTCTCGTGGGAGCGACCAGCGAGGAAAAGTTTTGAAAATGTTTGAAATTACGAGTTAAGTAGTCGGAAATAGTTAAGTTCTCTGCTTCTGAAATTCTGAATGAATATAGTGTAGGTAATTTGCACGTCACCAGTTACGCTGCCTGCAGTCATGGACTGTGCGGCTGGTCCCGGCGGAGCTTCGAGTCCTCCCTCGGGCATGGGTGTGGGTGTTTGTCCTTAGGATAATTTAGGTTAAGTAGTGTGTAAGCTTAGGGACTGATGACCCTAGCAGTTAAGTCCCATAAGATTTCACACACCTTTTTTTTTAGTTATGCTGCCTGAACACACGTACAAAGTTTGTGAGCCGGCCGCGGTGGTCTAGCGGTTCTGGCGCTGCAGTCCGGAACCGCGGGACTGCTACGGTCGCAGGTTCGAATCCTGCCTCGGGCATGGGTGTGTGTGATGTCCTTAGGTTAGTTAGGTTTAAGTAGTTCTAAGTTCTAGGGGACTTATGACCTAAGATGTTGAGTCCCATAGTGCTCAGAGCCATTTGAACAAAGTTTGTGACATTATTACTTGAAATGGTGAGTTAAATCCTTAACGCAAGATTATACCCCTCTAGCGATCAGGTTACGACGGCATTCCAACTATTTTAATCGTGTGAGTAATTCTATGAAATACTGAAGATCGTGTTTTTGTTCCTCCTGGAAGCCGTTACATAGACAATATGCAATTGGAAAACGACGATCTTTTTAGCCGTCCCAAGAGGAACGGTCAATATTGGTACACGAGAGGAAAGATCATCTGAAGCAAAAACGCCTAGCGAACATGGCCTCTAAGACGCATACCTTAAGAGCTACGAGGACTTATTCAACAGAAGACAAGCGAATGTGAAGAATTGCTCAAAGCTCTTAAGGTCTCCATTTCAGAGCCCGTGCCGACCGCTGTGACCGAGCGGTTCTAGGTGCTTCAGTCTGGAACTACGCGCCTGCTACGGTCGCATTGTAGAACATCAACGGCGTACTCGCCTCCTTCAGTCTTGTAAGTCTGCCATCGCCGAACACTGAATTTCCACTGGTCGTGCCATGAATTACACTGAGACAAAAATTGTCGCCCATAAGCCTAACTTTTGTTCTATTATTAATGAATACGTGTAAAAGCGGCTGTCCGACAATCAGTCACTTATTAATCGTGGCGGCGGTTACCAATTGAATTCGGCACGGAATCCAGCCGTCGAAAAAATTCGTCGCGCGGCGCAGCAGAATCGAACGCGCTCGAGTAGCGCACGCGCAACGCCGAGTGAATCGACCACGCATGTGTAGGAGAGGCCTTAAATACCAGAGCTCAGGGAGTTTTCGCCAGTATCACCTGAAGATGGCCAGAAGACGCTGCGCCGAAATGTTGTGGCAGGAAGTTGCAAACATGTGGCAGTTCGCCAGAAATTTTGTGGAACAATATGTACGCCGGGAAAGTTTTAAATCTCACAACATGTACAGCGCATTTTGTCTTTTCATGAACAGGAAATTCAAAAAGTTTTTTTTTCCTCCCTGTTGGTAGGTGTTCAGTACGCCCCCTCGAGATGCACGGCATACGTCAGACTGTTCGCACACTGCAGCGGGCGTGTCTCGAGCCACGGCTTCCGCAGCCGCTGTGGGACCACGTCCCAGTTCACTCATTGTTTTTGCTAACGGACGCATACAGAGTCTTTTGTAAACCCCCATAAGAAATAGCTACTGACGTCCGATAATGTTAGAGGCCAGTAATGTAAGGCTCAATCATTTGGTCCAGTGCGACCGATCCATCGTTCAGTAATCCTTCCATTTAAAAATTCCCGCAGTTACAGATGTCAGTGTGGCGGTGCGCCATCCTCTTGGTAAATTATATCGTTCGCATCAGTCTCCAACTGTGGGAAAGAAAGTTCTCAAGCATATCGGGATAAGTTCTTCCTGTAAGAGTGTTCTCGGTAACGTAAAATAGACCATACACCTTTCCCTGTGAAACTGCACGAAACATCAAATTTTCGCGAGTCAAATGGTTCAAAATGGCTCTGAGCACTATGGGACTCAACATCTGAGGTAATCAGTCCCCTAGAACTTAGAACTACTTAAACCTAACTAACCTATCACACACATCCATGTCCGAGGCAGGATTCGAACCTGCGACCGTAGCGGTCGCGCGGTTCCAGACTGAAGCGCCTAGAACCGCTCGGCCACACCGGCCGGCTTTCGAGAGTCCCTCTCATGTTGTACAACTTCATGTGGTAGTTCTGCAGCGCATATTCTCACATTACGACGGTTCATCTTTCCATTTAAATTGAATCTTGCCTCGTCAGTAAACACTAAGCGTGAAAGAAAATTGTCATCCCCCATCCTGCCAAGAACGAAATTAGCGAACTCCAGAAGTTGTTTGTCACCTTCAGGAAGAGCTCGGAGTTCCTGAATTTTGTACGGTTTCACTTGTAAACGTCAGCGCAACACACGCCATACGGACATCGGGGGCGCCCTGAGCTGTCGAGCTGCACGGCGAACGGATTTCTGCGGACTCGTCGTGAGACTACAGCGTACGTCTGCGTCACGCACTCGGGGAAGGCCCGGCGATTTGCCTTTACACAAACAACCTGTTTCTCGTTATTGTTCACGTCATCGTTTAATGCTCTGTGCTGTAGGAGGATCCACACCATACCTACTACGGAAGTCGCGCTGAACAGTTATTACTCACGTTCACTGCTCAAAACGTAGAATGCAAACCAGTTTCTGAGCTCCCGACACCATTTCTACTGGAACTGAAGTGGGTGCACACTGCTGCTACCTAGCGGGAACGAACAGTACGTTGTTCGGCACATATATCAGATAACACAGTAGTTATGATTTTTTTAAAAAGATATCGGATGACCGTCTATGGCACACACTGTGTTGTACGCGGCCGCCACTTTGGCCGGCTGGTGCCTCTGAGCGGCGACCTCGCCAGGCGGCAGCCCCGCCCGCCAGTCCTCGACTCGCCCTGCAGTAGGAGCGCCCTGTCTACAGCCAATACGCTCTCCGAGGGTCTTCTCCACTCCGCCAGCACGGCGGGCGGCCCTTCCTCAAAAACACAACGGCCGATGACGCGTCCAATGCAGCCCTGTCAACAGAGACCAGAAGAGGTCGAACTGGAGAAGAAAATCGCGCAGTCGCAAGTTTTTGTACAGTGTGCAACGTGGCAAATTATTACGCGTCGTCACCCCGCACTGAAAACTTAGCTTGCCGTGGAGCCGGAAGGAGACATACTGGTTGTCGCTGGCGCTGGCTACTGGGCCGGAAGAGCCGATCCACTTGGTTACCGCTGAGTGTAACACGTTACACACACTCTCTGTGAATCCGAGGAAGCACTCTTAAACATTATTCGACCTTATCCATACTTTGTATACCAAATTCTACAGATAACAGAACCATACCCCTAAAATTTCAAATCAATAACTACAGTACTTTAGGAGATATGGGTTGGTTCGTTTCTTTGGGGGAGGAGGTCATCGGTCTCATAGATTAGGGAAGGACGGGGAAGGAAGTCGGCCGTGCCCTTTCAAAGAAACCATCCCGGCATTTGCCTGGAGCGATTTAGGGAAATCACGGAAAACCTAAATCAGGATGGCCAGACGCGGGATTGAACCGTCGTCCTCCCGAATGCGAGTCCAGTGCGCTAACCACTGCGCCACCTCGCTCGGTTAGGAGATATAAATTTTTACCTAAAACACATAATAACTGTGCTGGCATTGTGAAACCGAGTTACGGAGTGGAATATATTCATCTATAGTATCAAATGAAACTATAACTACCAGGACAGGTCCATACAATCTAATTTTCCGGAATTTTCTTTAGTTTCATTACCACAGATTTCTGACGTAATTTACAATACATTGAAAAAATATTGTTTCATCGTTCAGAATGAGATTTCCACTCTGCAGCGGAGAGTGCGCTGATATGAAACTTCTTGGCAGATGGAAACTGTGTGCCGGACCGAGACTCGGACTCGGGACCTTTGTATTTCGCGGGCAAGTGCTCTACGAATGACCTACCCAAACACGACTCACGACTCCTCCTCACAGCTTTAATTCTCCTAGTACCTCGTCTCCTACCCCCGAAACTTCACAGAAGCTCTTCTGCGAACCTTGCAGAACTAGCACTCCTAGAAGAAAGGATATTCCGGAGACATGGCTTAGCTACAGCCTGGGGGTATTTACGGAATGAGATTTTTACTCTCGAGTGAAAAACTTCCTGGCAGTATGCCGGACCGAGACTCGAACTCGGGACCGTTCCCTTTTGCGGGCAAGTGGTAGGGCAATTGCCGGCGAAAGGCAAAGGTCCCGAGTTCGCGTCCGGTCCGGCACACGGTTTTAATCTGCCAGGAAGTTTCATTGTTTTATCGTGTTTTGATGGCGTAAATGTTTCGGAGAGACTAAGAGAGTGAATGGAGGGCATAAGTAAATTTTGGATGCGATTTTTTTTAAACTATGTAAATGTTAGCGTGTAATATGGGGATTTGTGACATATGTCCGCGGGAGACTCATTTCGCAAAAGGCAGCCAGAATGGGCATTGAGTATTACATTTATCAGTGATTTATTTTGTGGAAAGGAATCGTATTCTGTTTGCATTAAATTGTACCTAGTTTCGGAATTACGAGATTTGCAGTCAAAATTGCCTGTGCTGTTTTGATTGGTTGACTAGAAATACCGCGAGTATAGAACTGCTCGAGACAATCCGATTGGCTGCTTAACGTACCGGGCAACGGGAACTCGGCGATTCCGACTCTGTGACCCTGATCCATGAGTCGATACAGTCCCCCGGCAGCCGACTTGTGGGAAACACGTATGTTAAACCGCACTGATCAAGGTTGTACCCAAATGTAGAAATTCGCGCCTTTGATCGGTTCTCGTGTCGTTCATGAAAAGCGACTGCTGTGTTCAGTATTTTGTGGAAGTTTGAAGTTCGTGAGCAGTTTATTTTGGGAGATGTTCAAATTGCCAATAAACTCCGCGTGGCGTGTTTCGTGCAAATTACGAGACATTATGAGGAACACTTCCCTACAAGAAGACTACTGAACGACTGACTGTGTTACTCGCAAGTGGCCGTGGGTCGGAGACTGTTTAGGACGTTAAAAATATCGATCGGGTCGCACTAAATGTCATCTGATTGCTTAACTAGCGTTGGGATATTAAATAATGACCTGATAGCGGTCTTCTGTGTTTTAAAGACAAAAATCCAGCTTACAGGAAATTTTCGACTTTTTTTTTTTTTTTTTTTCAAACGAGTCATGTAAGAATTTCGAAGGCCCGATAGTTTCACTAACTCCCCCCCTCCTACCCATGGACTGGAGTTACGTAGCCTTTGCGTGGCAGGTATTTAGCAGGCTTTTCGTCGACGCTGCTTTTATCGGCTAAACCAGTACCTACCGTCGCAGAGTGAAGGGGCAGAAAACCTGAAGGCTGTCGAGGTAGGTGGACAGATTGTTTAAAGGATAGTGAGAGAGCAGCCCGCCCCGCCGCAATTCGCAGGAGCGAGTATCATCAGCAGTGTACTAAAAACCCGTGACTGCTGGTGTGGGGTTTAAAGATCACATTTTCACGTTTTTCTTGCACAACTCGAATGTCACAGCTTTTGTCGAAAATGTTTCCCATTGCAAAATTAAACTAAATGAAATTTACTACAGAAAAGTTTCTATTCATTTTTTAAAGTAGAACTAACAGTTTCAGCGTTGTAGGGGATGCAAAAAACGCCGCTTATTAAAAACAGTGTATTGTTGGTATAAATAAATGATTACAGTTAAATGAAGGATGTTCAGAACACGTATTAAATGTGCGTAGCACGTCTACGTGCAGTAGAGCCCCATCAAGGGTTAAATTGTGTTCTGGGGGGGGGGGGGGGGTGTAATAGAGGGGTGGCGGAGGGGCTGGAGGGTAGAACTGCGAGGGAGGGAAGGCTGGCCGCCGGGTTCTGGTCACGCAAAAATGGTTCAGATGGCTCTGAGCACTATGGGACTTAACATCTGAGGTCATCAGTCGCATAGAACTTAGAACTACTTAAACCTAAGTAACCTAAGGACATCACACAACACCCAGTCATCACGAGGCAGAGAAAATCCCTGGTCACGCACTTCCATCGCTCAAACGTCTGCAAACTCAAGAGGGAGCAGTCTGGCGATGCAGTACGCGGACAAGCCCCGTGTATGCTTATTTTCCACAAAGTGCGTTACCACTGTAATGAATACAGATATGAGTTACTAACAATACTGACGGAAGACATGCACACGGGCAGAATCTGCGTAACTCTCTGCACCCTGTCTTACTCTGCCAGAGGGGAAATTGATTGTTAGTCACATAATATTTTTAAGTTTTCCACCTCGGCTGTTTCTCCCAAGTAGTCAATTTATTGGATCTTGGACGACTGTAAGATTTCGACATTACAAGTGATTTTCGGGCGCAGTAGGTGTCGATGAGTTGTACAATTGTCCACGCATTAAACGGCGGATGTAGCCACTCTGAAAGCGAGCACATGAAGTTAAAACCAGAAAGCTTACCGCGTGTGGTGACCGTCACCTTTGTATCTGAGGCCACGTTGTACGACACTGTATGTGCTCGTATGGAATCAGCAAGCGGGCGGCAGTGCTGAGCTGCTGTCTTCTGTCTTGTGCACAAGAAAAAATATAAGTCACGTGATATTAATTTAGGTTACGGTCGAAGTGCTTGTTGTTAGATGTCGCGACCGAATTTACTTCAATACTCGATAATCGACTATGAAATTATATCTCGACATGATAACGCAAGAAACAGAAGTGCCTCAAGCATGACAAAAAAATCAAAGCCTGGACCATATTGGAGAGTGCTCCCATACTAACATAATACCATACGGTCCTTCTGAAATTAAAGTTTAGGATTCCTGTAACAAATCTGTAATTCCAATATTGAAATGTCTTTAATTTATCACTCCATATTTTGGTACCATAATAAAATAATAATAACTTAGGTTTCACAAGGGACCTACTCGTTTGGCTAAATCGTGGTGCAATGTTAAACTTCAGTTAAAAGACGATTTTGAAAAGTGGCGTTCATTCAAGTGATACTGTAGGACAAACGATCAGCTTTTCCACAAAATATTGTAATCGACATGCATCAGACGAATTATCGATATTATTAAATTTGAAAATATTACTGACTCGCAGCCGGTCGGTGTGGCCGAGCGGTTTTAGGCGCTTGAGTGTGGAACAGCGCGACCGCTACGGTCGCAGGTTCGAATCCTGCCTCGGGCATGGATGTGTGTGATGCCCTTAGGTTAGTCAGGTTTAACTAGTTCTAGGTTCTAGGCGACTGATGACCTCAGATGTTAAGTCCCATAGTGCTCAGAGACATTTGAACCATTTGAACTCACTCGCAATATCAGAACGAAAATTCCTTTAAGATGAGAAAGTTTACATATCAATTCTCAATCGTTTTAAACATCGTGAAAATTAAATTCATATTATTTTGCTGAGATGGCAGACAGAGCAGTAGAAATAATAGTCTCTCAAGCACCGTTGCTGCCGCATTAAAATACATTCAAGCAAATTCAATATGAAAATGGAAAACTGTTCTAAGTTAAGACTAATATAAACAAAAAATAGAGACATTCTTTGACCAGTTTATTTCTATTTTTATGTTCATGTTCATACTTCATTTTCATAACCTCACTACAGATATTGTGGTAGGTCGTGTTGACCTATGCCCGCATCTCGTGGTCGTGCGGTAGCGTTCTCGCTTCCCACGCCCGGGTTCGCGGGTTCGATTCCCGGCGGGGTCAGGGATTTTCTCTGCCTCGTGATGGCTGGGTGTTGTGTGCTGTCCTTAGGTTAGTTAGGTTTAAGTAGTTCTAAGTTCTAGGGGACTGATGACCACAGATGTTAAGTCCCATAGTGCTCAGAACCATTTGAACCATTTTGTTGACCTATACATCTCTCTCTGTGAATGTGGTCCAACTGTGGATTGGTAAGAGCACGACAACATGTCCGACGTCTGTTGTTAAAGCGAAATTCGTTTCTCCCCTGTGTACGAAAAAAAATGTTATACTATGAAGACACCCTTGGGCTCTGTCAGCATTTAGATGGAACACAGAAAAACGCGACAGCGCACGCCAGCTCTTGGACCAGAGACCTGAAACTGACCGCGGACAGTAAATTCATCTGACAATACAGATGAAACGCACAACCTACATTCGTGGCATCATCGACTGGGAGATGCATAATTTAGCTTTTTTATCGACCCCAAGCGCAGAAAACGTCACATCGTACATCATCACTTCTCAACATTAGTGTACTAGGTACCAGACACTTGATATTACGTACGAGACCGTGACGCCCTGAATTTTTACATTTCACATTCACACGGTTTTATTTTTACGCCATGAGACAGTTTTGTGGGACGAAGGCAGTTTTCTGCTGGACTCCACGAGATAGGAAACTTACGGAATCAGCCGCTGTGGCCGAGCGGTTCTAGGTGCTTCATTCTGGAACCGCGCTGCTGCTACGGTCGCAGGTTCGAATCCTGCGTCAGGCATGGATGTGCGTGATGTCTTTTGTGGTGTCACCGCCAGACACCACACTTGCTAGGTGGTAGCTTTTAAATCGGCCGCGGTCCGGTAGTATACGTCGGACCCGCGTGTCGCCACTGTCAGTAATTGCAGACCGAGCGCCGCCACACGGCAGGTCTAGAGAGACTTCCTGGCACTAGCCCCAGTTGTACAGACGACTTTGCCAGAAGGGGATCACTGACAAATACGCTCTCATTTGCCGAGACGATAGTTAGCATAGCTTTCAGCTACGTCGTTTGCTACGACCTAGCAAGGCGCCGTATTCAATTGATATTTATTATATGAAGCATGTATCATCAAGAGCGATGTTCTACAATTATGGATTAAAGTTAAGTATTACAAGAATTTCGTACTTTATTGCAATTCTCAAGACATTGTCCTGTTCCAGACCTCACGCCGGTCTGTGTGTATTTAGACGCGTGCATTTCGGCCTCCTGTAGCGACACGGTGTTGGTCATTAGTCTACTGACTGGTTTGATGCGGCCCGCCACGAATTCCTTTCCTGTGCTAACCTCTTCATCTCAGAGTAGCACTTGCAACCTACGTCCTCAATGATTTGCTTGACGTATTCCAATCTCTGTTTTCCTCTACAGTTTTTGCCCTCTACAGCTCCCTCTAGTACCATGGAAGTCATTCCCTCATGTCTTAGCAGATGTCCTATTATCCTGTCCCTTCTCCTTATCATTTGTTTCCACATATTCCTTTCCTCTCCGATTCTGCGTAGAACCTCCTCATTCCTTACCTTATCAGTCCACCTAATTTTCAACATTCGTCGATAGCACCATATCTCAAATGCTTCGATTCTCTTCTGTTCCGGTTTTCCCACAGTCCATGTTTCACTACCATACAATGCTGTACTCCAGACGTACATCCTCAGAAATTTCTTCCTCAAATTAAGGCCGGTATTTGATATTAGTAGACTTCTCTTGGCCAAAATGCCTTTTTTGCCATAGCGACTCTGCTTTTGATGTCCTGCTTGCTCCGTCCGTCATTGGTTATTTTACTGCCCAGGTAGCAGAATTCCTTAACTTCATTGACTTCGTGACCATCAATCCTGATGTTAAGTTTCTCGCTGTTCTCATTTCTACTACTTCTCATTACCTTCGTCTTTCTCCGATTTACTCTCAAACCATACTGTGTACTCATTAGACTGTTCATTCCGTTCAGCAGATCATTTAATTCTTCTTCACTTTCACTCAGGATAGCAATGTCATCAGCGAATCGTATCATTGATATCCTTTCACCTTGTATTTTAATTCCACTCCTGAACCTTTCTTTTATTTCCATCATTGCTTCCTCGATGTATAGATTGAAGAGTAGGGGCGAAAGGCTACAGCTTTGTCTTACACCCTTCTTAATACGAGCACTTCGTTCTTGATAGTCCACTCTTATTATTCCCTCTTGGTTGTTGTACGTATTGTATATGACTCGTCTCTCCCTATAGCTCACCCCTACTTTTTTCAGAATCTCGAACAGCTTGCACCATTTTATATTGTCGAACGCATTTTCCAGGTCGACAAATCCTACGAAAGTGTCTTGATTTTTCTTTAGCCTTGCCTCCATTATTAGCCGTAACGTCAGAATTGCCTTTCTCGTCCCTTTACTTTTCCTAAAGCCAAACTGATCGTCACCTAGCGCATTCTCAATTTTCTTTTCCATTCTTCTGTATATTATTCTTGGCCGGCCGCGGTGGTCTCGCGGTTGTAGGCGCGCAGTCCGGAACCGTGGGACTGCTACGGTCGCAGGTTCGAATCCTGCCTCGGGCATGGATGTGTGTGATGTCCTTAGGTTGGTTAGGTTTAAGTAGTTCTAAGTTCTAGGGGACTGATAACCACAGCAGTTGAGTCCCATAGTGCTCAGAGCCATTTTATTATTCTTGTAAGCAGCTTCGATGCATGAGCTGTTAAGCTGATTGTGCGATAATTCTCGCACTTGTCAGCTCTTGCCGTCTTCGGAATTGTGTGGATGATGCTTTTCCGAAAGTCAGATGGTATATCGCCAGACTCATATATTCTACACACCAACGTGAATAGTCGTTTTGTTGCCACTTCCCCCCATGTTATCTACCCCTTCTGCCTTATTTGACCGTAAGTCCTCCAAAGCTCTTTTAAATTCCGATTCTAATACTGGATCCTCTATCTCTTCTAAATCGACTCCTGTTTCTTCTTCTATCACATCAGACAAATCTTCACCCTCATAGCGGCTTTCAATGTATTCTTTCCACCTATCGGCTCTCTCCTCTGCATTTAACAGTGGAATTCCCGTTGCACTCTTAATGTTACCACCGTTGCTTTTAATGTCACCAAAGGTTGTTTTGACTTTCCTGTATGCTGAGTCTGTCCTTCCGACAATCATATCTTTTTCGATGTCTTCACATTTTTCCTGCAGCCATTTCGTCTTAGCTTCCCTGCACTTCCTATTTATTTCATTCCTCAGCGACTTGTATTTCTGTATTCTTGATTTTCCCGGAACATGTTTGTACTTCCTCCTTTCATCAGTCAGCTGAAGTATTTCTTCTGTTACCCATGGTTTCTTCGCAGCTACTTTCTTTATATCTATGTTTTCCTTCCCAACTTCTGTGATGGCCCTTTTTAGAGATGTCCATTCCTCTTCAACTGTACTGCCTACTGCGCTATTCCTTATTGCTGTATCTATAGCGTTAGAGAACTTCAAACGTATCTCGTCATTCCTTAGTACTTCCGTATCCCACTTCTTTGCGTATTGATTGAACTTAGAACTACATAAATCTAACTAACCTAATGACAACACACACATCCATGCTCGAGGCAGGATTCGAACCTGCGACCGTATCGGTCGCACGGTTCCAGACTGAAGCGCCTAGAACCGTTCGGCCACCCCGGCCGGCTCTTTAGGTTAGTTGGGTTTAAGTAGTTCTAGGTTCTATGGGACTGATGACCTCAGATGTTAAGTCCCATAGTCCTCAGAGCCATTTGAACCATTTGAAACTTACGGAAGCGGGAAATGATCGCGTTTCGCTCATCATTATTCGTGGAAATGTCTGGGGGACGCCTTTTCCCTGTATCGTATATTTCATGATTATGATGAAATCATAATTGGGATAACGAATGACAGAGAAGGGCTTTTGCTGCGGTTTGGCAAGATGGCAGGATACTTCACTCGCTGCCTTATCTGCACGTCAAGCCCCCTAAGTATCGGAGTAAATGGGAGCGAGCACAGCGGATGTGCATTCGCAGGCTGCTCGTCAGTGCTGAGGGAACGCTGGAGAACACACCATAACGAACACACTGTACACTGAGGTGATGAAAGTCCTAGTGTCGTGTGAGGCCTCTTTCAGCGCGCCGCAGTGCACCAACTCGACCTGGCCGGGACTAGACAAGTTACTGGAAGTCGCCTCCAGTAATATTGAGCCGTGCTGCCTCTACGGCAGTTCAGAGGTCGTGCACGCACTGGCCTCTCGATTGCGTCCCATAAATGTTCGATCGGATACGTGTCGGGTGATCTGGGTGGCCGAGTCATTCGCTCAAACTGGCCAGAATGTTCTTCAAACCAGTCGTGAACAACTATGGACCGGTGATATGACATCGTTGTTTGAGAACGTGAAATCCGTGAATGACTGCAAGTGATCTCCGTACGGACGAACGTAACCATTTGCAGCCAATGGTCGGTTTCTGTTGGACCAGGGTGGCCACTCCATTCCACGTACTCGCAGCCCACACCGTTACGGAGGCACCACAGTTTGCAGAGTGCCTTGTCGACAACTCGGGTCCGCGGGTTGGTGCGGTCTGCGCCACACACCAGCCCTACCGTCAGCTCTTGCAGCCTGGAATCGGCCGCCACGTGACCAGACCACAGTTGTCCAGTCACCTAGGGTCTAACCAGCCCGAAAGAACCGCCGCAGGCGATGTTGTTCTGCTGGTAGAGGCATTCGCGCCGGTCGCCTGCTGCCACGGCAGTTACGTTCGTCGTCCGTCCCACGCCGCCTGCTGCCGTTATTCCACGCACTGTTGCTCGTGCGTTGTTCCTGACTCCTCTGCACAGACGGCGCTGCTCTCGGTCGTTATGTGTAAGCGGTCGGTCAGTGCGTCGTCCACTGTGAGAGGTGACGCCAGAAGAGTGGTACTGCAGGCACGCTCTGGACACTGTGCATCTCGGAATATTGAATTTCCTAACGATTTCCTAAATGGAATGTCCCGTGCACCTAGCTCCAAATACCGTGCCGCGTTCAAAGGCTGTCGGTTCGCGTCGTGCGGCCGTAATTACGTCGGTAGGCTTTTCACGTGTTATCACTCGAGTACAACTGACACCTCCAGCAACGCGCTGCCCTTTTATACCCTGTGTACGCAGTATTACGCCGTCTGTATAGGTGCATATCGCCATCCCACGACTTCCGTCACCTCTGAATATGAACGAGGCGTTATGGTTTTTTAGCGCTATTAATCGGTACACGGGATATAATACTAAATGACGTACGAAAAAAAAAATAGGTATCTCAGTTTGTAAGTAAACGTGACATCCTGGAGCTAGTGGACTAGACACTGAATTACAGCTCTAGCTACCCTTAGCATAGACCAAATCTTTTTTAGACACGTGCTTATCGTTAGCTTCTCATTGTAAATGAACAGGATATTTAAAAACAGAACAGTGTTTACCTACGACCGACACATCTCTGGTCAGCAGCAGCCGAGGACATTTACAATAGTGATGGTTTCGCATTTCAGTAACCGCTGCACGGACCGTAACGAATATAAGTGCAGATATTCCTATTGGTGACTGAGGTGGATGCACTGAACAATATTACGTCAGGAACTATGGCTAATACAAATTATACGTTTTTAGGTTGGTTAGTACTTCCAAGTACACTAAGACTAAAGTAAAGGCACTCCGCGATGGAATTATCGGAATAGGGCGGAAATCGGTAGATGTGATTTACACGTACTTGTACGAATGACTACAATTTCTGAAAAACTGGATGATTTGTTCAAGAGCATCTCAAATTGAGCAGGTGAATAAGATGTTGGTTACCTCTGGCTGTTACGCAAGCAGTTATTCGGCTCGGCATTCATTCACAGAGTTGTTGCGTGTCCTCCTAAGTGATATCGTGCCGAGTTCTGTCCAATTGGCGCTTAAGATCATCAGAATCCGGAGTTGGTTGGAGGGCCCTGCTCATAACGCTCCAAACATTCTCGGCTGGGGAGGGAGACGTCGAAGTTGCAGGCCGCGGCAGGGTTTGGCGAGCACCGACACAAACAACCGAAACATTACCCGTGTGCGGTCGGACATTATCTTGCTGAAATGTACGCCCAGAGTGGCTTGCCACGAACGGCAACAAAACGGGGAGAAGAATATCGTCATCGTAGCGCTGTGCTGCAATGGTGCCGCGCGCGACAACCAGACAGTCCTGGTGTGAAGTCAAATGGAAGCCCGGACCACTACTGCTGGTTGTCGAGACGTACGGCGGGTGGGTGACACCTGAGGCTCGTTGGCATTCCGGGAGACGTCTGCGCTGGCCATAGGGACTCAGTTCGAAGCGGGCCACATCACTACAGGCAGTCGGATTCCAGGTGCAAGTCATGCATGTGCCGCGTAAAACTACAGATACCTTGAACTTACGTAAGAAGATGATGCCGGCTTTCGCAAATTTTTAATTTAAATCGGCGTAATAGATATATATTGTCACTTGTTTACTTTCAAGGAAACGTTTTGCGCTTTTCGTTTTTATGAAAATAAATGTAAAGTTTGCGCTTCTTCATTTCCCACTGTACGACCTTCTGATTGATCCGTCTTCTTTTCCACGTGACTAGTTTTACTTTTGAGTGGTTCGGCAAATTTCTAGCAATGACATTTCTTTTTCTTCGTCTTTTGGATCCCAGGAGCATCTATGATATCTGCATTCTTCTGTCAGTAACATCACATTTCCTTCGGCTAAATCCCCGCTCACACCACGCATGTCGACAACGAAAACGGCAGACAGGATGGGAGACGAAAGCTCTCTGTGCCGCAAGCGACAAAGCGAAGAGGACGCGAAATTCCTTTGACGATTCGGTGAAAGATCGACAACCAGTGGAATACTGGCGAACGCAAGCGAATACGAACCGAACACGAGAAATTGCTGTCTACTTACGTGCTCGCACCGTTTACACCGGAGAGAATTCTCGTTCGTTGTCGCACGTTCGCCGTGTCCGTTCTGCCGTAAAGGCGGCTCGCAAACTGCAGAGGCCCCGGTGTGCACAGCAGAGCTGCCAGCAGCACGCACGACGCGCTCCGCCCACTCTGCGGTCGGCCGCGCCGTCAGCTCAGCTTCCTCTTGCGCGCCCTACAGTGACGCCACGCAGTCCCTCGGAAGCGGCTGTGTCCCAGGTCCCAGTGTCGCAGCGACACGCTCCTCGCAGAGGTCTGACATTTCAGCTGTTGACGCATCGCTGGGCCGCAGTGCTGTTACAGCAGCACTCATACTGTGGTGTCACCGCCAGACACCACACTTGCTAGGTGGTAGCCTTTAAATCGGCCGCGGTCCGTTAGTATACGTCGGACCTGCGTGTCGTCACTATCAGTGATTGCAGACCGAGCGCCGCCACACGGCAGGTCTAGTCTAGAGAGACTCCCTAGCATTCGCCCCAGTTGGACAGCCGACTTTGCTAGCGATGGTTCACTGACTACATACGCTCTCATTTGCAGAGACGACACTTTAGCATAGCCTTCAGCTACGCCATTTGCTATACCACCTAGCAACGCGCCATATTCTTCAAGAATGTATTCTGAACTAATAATATTGTGCATCATGTACCGTCAAGAGCAACGTTCATTATTAATGGATTGAAGTTAAGTTTCAAACTAATTAGGTCCGCTTTCTCAATTCTCATTCCTTGTCATGTTCCAGACCTCACGTCAGTATAGTTCTTGCCTCCTCACGCCTGCCTGCGTGAGCTAAAACGCGTTCATTTCGGCCTCCACTAGTAACACGGTGTTGGCTCTTCTGCCAACACAACACATACTCCTAAAAATACTATCACACATATATTCGTCACCGCTAGAACACACAACGTTCTCATCATCAGCATCATCACCACACATCACACACACACACACACACACACACACGTCGTCATTTTCTTACATGCCTCTGTGAACAAGTGAACAGTAACTGCATATTTATCTACATTGAAGAGCTAAAACGTTATCACGAACTGCTAAACAGCGTGTTGGTCCACCCACGGAACGCAATACAGCAGCGCTTCTGCGTGGCGTGGATTCGAAAATACCTTAATGTGCCGGCCGGTGTGGCCGAGCGGTTCTAGGCGCTACAGTCTGGAACCGCGGGACCGCTACGGTCGCAGGTTCGAATCGTGCCTCGGGCATGGATGTGTGTGATGTCCTTAGGTTAGTTACGTTTAAGTAGTTCTAAGTTCTAGGGGACTGATGACCTCAGAAGTTAAGTCCCATAGTGCTCGGAGCCGTTTGAGCCATACCTTAATGTGTTTCCAGAAAAGTCACGCAATTCCCATAAATTCGATCCCGGTGGTTTTTAGGCACGGAGGTGGCGCCAGATAGGGTGTTCCTCACCGTGCGGAAGTGGTGGCCGAGACATGACAAGTTCAGTATGATTCTGCTCAGAGCACTGCAACGCGGCTGCGGCCCGTTTCATTCAGCTGGCAGATGCCATCTCTGCTGGGGAATCTGTCCAGCAGCAGATGCCATCTCTGCTGGGGACTCTGTCCAGCAGGAAGGGATGCAGTCGGTCGTCAACAAGCTCCGCACGTGTCTCACACCTGTCGACTGCCAGCAGAGGACCAGATAGCAGGCAGAATGAGGGTCCCTCCACGACGGCGTAACATTGATACTGCTCCCATCGACCTGCGTCCGTGTCTCGAGCACCTGCTCGCCCGGCTGATCGCAAATCGCCACACGACACACACGACCGTGGTCCAGGTGTAGAACCTCAGAAGGGGACCCCCTCCTTACACAGCTTACGTACTCAGACAGACTTCTCCCACGCTTCGAGAAAAGAGACATACGGGCAATGAGAACAGCACTGGCAAATATCGAAGCAGAAAAAGGGCCTTTCCTTCGCTTCAATCCAGCAGACTATCCCAACAATAGGGCGGTATTGCCAGATGGATATTCCGAGAAGACATGTGACATCACTTACTGCAGTAAGATTGGGACACGTATGTTTCCCTGCACGCCTCTGTTATATTGGGGTGATATACCCTCCCACATGCAGCGAACATCCAGAAGATAGAAAAGATCTAACCAATCACGTCTGGATGTTATAAATATGCTCCACACAAAAATGGCACAACCTCGAAAAAATCAAGATTCCCTTGCCGGCAAATATTCGGTCACTAATGAATGAAAGCAATGTTGAAATTAACTGTTTAATAGCACGTTTCCACACGCACAGCCCGCTAGGCCGGGTGACGACACTAAGCAGGAATATTAATGCGCTGTGGTGACGTCACACAGCATTGCAACTCTATTTGTTAACAAACATGCAGATCCTGTGTACGTGTTCAATGGTATATTGACAACCGACCGTGTCTTCTGCGTGTTTCATTTGTTTTCGGACAGACAATTGCACCTTGCATCACTATTTTCACCAGCTTCCAAACCGCACTGACTTTTGAAACAGTGAGGTCATAATGAACAGCAATGGAGTTGTTTCCAATAGGCAACTCTAATGGTTTTGCACGAACTAAGACAGCAACGTAAGAGTTTAACATCTGTAAACGAGGACCTCGTTACGGACGAAACGTCAGGTTTGTTTGGAGAGGACAAGGTTCAAAAAATGGTTCAAATGGCTCTGAGCACTATGGGACTTGACATCTGTGGTCATCAGTCCCCTAGACTTAGAACTACTTGAACCTAAGGACATCACACACATCCATGCCCGAGACAGGATACGAACCTGCGACCGTAGCGGTCCCGCGGTTCCAGACTGAAGTGTCTAGAACCGCTCCATCACACCGGCCGGCAGAGGACTCGGGAATGAAGTCGGTCGTTTCCTTTTCGTGGGCACCACCGTCGGAGTTTCCTTAATGCAGTACTACGAAAATGGGATTTGAACCATTATCCTCCCATTACAGCAGGCGATACGAAACTTGGATTCTGCAGACTGAAACCGGGACCCAACTTACGCAACGGCAATGGAACTACTGTCTCACTATCATGGTGCGTGCTTAGTGTGTACAGATGGGTCCAAGTCTAGTGACGGCGCTGTCACTGCCCACTGGATACGCCGAAGCAAAGGCCAGGGCTGTACAAACAGGGGCCGTACTCGACATTCTGACAGCCGAGCTCACTGCCATTTTGGAAGCGCTGCTACTCGCACAGACGACCACGGCAGACCCAGAATCGGCAGTGTGTCAGCCCTATAACTGATTACACACCATCATAACAGCTCTACCGAGCCCATAGTTGTAGCAATTGCCGACATTGTGTTTCGGTTGCAGCAGAAGTACCGCAACATGGTGATGGTACGGATGAAAGACCACGCTGGGACACCTGAAAATGAACGTGTAGACGTCCTGGAAAAGCAAGCATCTCTACGTCTAGCTCATAAATAAGACAAACTCCCTCTCACAGGAACGATAACCGTGCTCAGAAAGCGGTTGTCATCGGACCAGCAAGAGGTCATCTAAAGTCAGAGGCAGTCACTACGCTCTAATTCGACCCACGATGGCATAGTCAGACGCAAACGTCAAGGAGCTTCACATGACAGTTATAGCACGTCTGAAATCATCTGTGTGTTTGGCGTGGAGGAAGAAGATCCAAACCGTATATCCCTACAGTTTCTTCGGAACACGTATCACATAAGAGACTTTGCAAGTAATCTTCCGCTTCTCGGTTATCAGTTTCGAAGCAGCTTTGTTTGCACCCAAAGATGTTGCAACGCATAAAATACTGTAGGAGTGCGTTAAGAGTGCCAACATCGAGATATAGCTCCCGCCGCTGCTGACCTAACGGTCTCGGAATACCGAGAGACGGTGAACGCTCGATTAACTGAATCTATTCCCACGTGCTACTCAGTAGGGTTGGGAACTTTGAGCCTCTTCGCGTACAATGAGGTGACAAAACTCGTGGCACAGCGATATGCACGTGTACAGGTGGCGGCAGTGTCGCGCGCACAGGGCGTGAAAGGGCGGTGTAGTGGCGGAGCAGTCGTTTGTTCTCGGCTGGTTCCTGAGAAAGGCTTCCGACGTCACTATGGCCGAACGACGAAAATTAACTGACTTTGAACGCGGAATGGTAGCTGGAGCTACAGACACGGGATATTCCAGTTCGGAAATCGTTACGGCATTCAATATTTCAAGATATACAGTGGCAAGTGTGTGCCGAGAATACCAGATCTCGGGCATTACCTCTCACCACGGACAACGCAGTGGCTGACGGCCTTCACTTAACGACCGAGAGCAGCTGTGTTCGCGTCGAGTCGCCAGAGCTCACAGACAAGTGACACTGCGTGAACTAACCGCAGAAAGGAATGTGAGACGTACGACGAACGTAGCCGTCACGACAGTGCGGCGAATTGTGGCATTAAAGAGTCTGGGCAGCAGATGACGGCTTAACAGCACGACGCCGCCTGCAGCGCCTCTCCTCGGCTCGTCACCGTGCCGACAGGACCCGAGACGGCGGGGAAATCGTGGCTGTAAGAGCTGGTGGTAGGGTCTGAGTGTGGCGGAGAGCGCACCGAGCGACGGACCCAGTCTGTGCAAGGCGGCGGTGACTGTGTTTACGAGGAATGGGCTGGTTTCTCTGGTACAACCAAACCGACCATTCACTAGCAGTGGTTATGTTCGGCTACTTGGAGGCCATCTGTGCAAGCGCCGGCACGCCAGTCGGGAACGATAGAGAGGAGGCGGCTGCGAGAAGCCGTCAGCCAATGGCACGCTGACTGGCCGCTCTCCAGGACGACAACGCGACACCAGCGCAGCGGCCCCTACGTGGAGAGGGCACGAGCGCCGCGACACCGGGCCACAACTGTCAGCTGTTGCCGGAGAAATCGCGCGTGTTATTTGGCCATCGAGACCGCCCCACATGAATCTCATCGAATATGATGGACAAGCCAGTTCGTGCACAAAATATTGCACCGACAACACTTTTTTCCTAGTAAGGACGGCTACAGAGGCTCAGTATTTGTGCAGCGGGATTCCAACGTGCCGTGTGGGGTTGCAGCAGTACATGGGGCAATAGGCGGTCCGACACGATACTACAGGTATCGCATGGCTTTGCTTACGTCACTATGTACCTTATATATGTATTGAATGAATACAGGAGTATCTATATGTGTGGCAGCAATACCGAAATCTGGTTCTTGTATACCGTTGTCATGTTCTGTCTAGAGGGTACTTATAGATCTGTACAAATATTCAATTCCGTGTCCGCAGCTTTTGACATACATTTTGTTCCAGAATGAGATTTTCACTCTGCAGCGGAGTGTGCGCTGATATGAAACTTCCTGGCAGATTAAAACTGTCTCCGCAGTATCCTTTCTAACAGGAGTGCTAGTTCTGCAAGGTTCGCAGGAGAGCTTCTGTAAAGTTTGGAAGGTAGGAGACGAGATACTGGCAGAAGTAAAGCTGTGAGTACCGGGCGTGAGTCGTGCTTCGGTAGCTCAGTTGGTGGAGCACTTGCCCGCGAAAGGCAAAGGTTCCCAGTTCGAGTCTCGGTCGGGCACACAGTTTTAACATTTTGTTCTTCTTTTAAAAATATAGTCATTAATATGGATTCTATTGGGATTATTCCGAATGTTTACCAACGGCAATCGTGATTTATTGTGTTATCAGTAGGATTTTTTTAGAATACTACGTGTTTATCCTCTGTCTCATTTCAGTCTAGTTTACTCACTTCGCTGCGCTCTGGTTGTAAGATTTGTTCCCTGTCAGAATCAGTCTTTTCTCAAGCCTATGTAACATAGTGTAAGCCTATGTAACATAGTACGAGAGTACGTCTTAAACTACTGTCTACTTTGAATTATCATAACAAACTTTAATATACTATTCCCACTTTTTTGTTTATTTATTTACAACATGTTGCATTACAATACTTGTATAGTAAATGTATGTATGGTGTGTGTGTGTGTGTGTGTGTGGAGTGTAATATCTGTGCTGTATGATGAGGATCATGATGACGGTGATGATGAGGAAAGGGGCAGTGTGAAACCCGGTGCCGGCACACAGACCGCTCCTCTCGAAGAGCGCCAAGGAGACCGCCGAGCTCAACGCCCCTGTTCGATGGGCGGATCATCGTCAACCGTGACACACGCCCACACCTGGTGACACACTGCGGAGAAGTTTGGTATCGAACCCACGACACTAGCACAAAGTCTGCACCACCTCTCCTCCCCCTACCAGCCAAATACTGACAGTGAAATTTTTTAACCGCATCCAGGATTCGAACTGGCTTACCCCTGAGTTGAACACCACCGCACAAGCGTGCGACCTCGGCCACGCAGGCGGATTATACCACTTCCGGTGTTGAGATGGCTGAACAGGCACGTGCCGAATGCCAGTTTAAACCACATTCGCCTGCAAATAGAGTCCAGTGCGCCATCTCGCTTTGGCCTCACTTTTCGAGTGGAGATTTGTGGGAACTTGGCAGCTGAGATGAGGTGCGTGTGGCACATTGGGATCAATGTCTGTGTGTGTGCCACGCCCCCCTTGTGCTCGCCGCCAGCTGGCTTTTAATTACACGCCTGTTAGCGCGTGCCAGCCGCTCCAGATTGGACCGGTCTCTTTGACTCTCGCCGCCGACCAGCTGGCACGCGTGCGTGACAACGCCTCGCTGCTCCCGAGACCCCTGAAGACGACAGTGTACACACGTGTCGAAACGTCGCCTGCGCGCTGCCATTTCAGCGACTCCGGCGAAGCGTCTTTGTGCTCTCGGACGAGATAACAGCTTCCGCTGCTGACCGCACACTTCTGGGGCTTTAGTTTGTAAATAAAGCGCGTCGGCCCCGCCCGGAAAGTTCACAGAGCGCGTGACGCTGAGACAGTTAAAACGGGCCACCACTTCCGGAATTAAATCTGTTTCTGCTTAATCTATACATACACATAAAATGGTCAAGTGTGAGTCGAGTTCACACACTGAGGGTTCCGTAGATACTATGTACGGTACACAGTTCATCCACGCAGGGAATCGAGAATCTAGACGATTTTTGGCCGTTGTCTTTATCGATAATCGCTAGATATTCGTCCTGGGAATATATATCAAGTAGGTCCTCGTACTGGCCCGGACGTACAAAAAGAAGAGAGCAGGGGGCGTCAGTCCAAATATGTAGAAACAGAAGGTTTAATAAAATGTATTTGATTTACTTACTAAAACATCAATGCAACTTACATTTTATGTTTGCATCCTGTAACAATCTTCAAGGGCAAGTTTTTCGATCTTTTTTGTGACTTACGCGGTACTGACTTGCGAAATTGACGTCTGGACACTGAGCTTCAAATCCTATGATGGGTTCATCCCCTGACGTCACTCCGTTAGTTTACATGCGTACACCGAACTTCTTCTACATAATTTCGAGATTGTTGTGCATCGCCACAGCTCGGAAATGCTGTCTTCGGTACGTAGACGTCGCCACTTACGTAAACGGAGACGACACAGGAAAGTCGTAAAGTACGCCGCTCTCAACCAGTTAACTCTACACAGCGCGCATGCAGCAGAGATACGTGATAACGCCTGTTGTTACTCCCTCACAACCCACGCACTGACAACACAATGGAACAAGTTGTACTTCGCAACACGCGGATTGTGGTATGCGTACAACTGGGTGTAAGTGTCCCACAATGTCGACAACGCAGCGACATGGGGGACACATGTTGTTACCTTTCAGTAACTAGGTAATATCGACAACATATGGGTAAATGGATACACCTAAACATACACGGAGTACGTACAGTAGCAGTTCGCAAAGTGAGGATGCAAAGAACTCTCGAATTACATCCTGAGTAATTTTATACCAAGCACCATGCGGAAATTAGTATCGTTATTTCGGATAAAAAATTGGCTGTGTGCGAGTAGGACATTACACGCAAAATCAATTACGTATACAGACAGTTGATCCATTCTGGGAACCGAGGATCTTGAGAGTTTATCCTGTTGTCGACATTTATAACGGCAAAGTACCAGTCCCAGGCATTACAAGACCTTCGCGGATGTTTTATATTCTTACTTCTGAAGTCGGATAACAAATGACAAAAGGTATATTTTTTTCGTCTGATATAATTAAAAATTAGCAATTTTTTGAGTCTTTCCTTTGCCTATACCGTGAAACTCTTTTTCTTGCCAAGTTTAATGATTCTACGTCAAGGGAAGGCCTCTACCTCACTGCAACGTTCCATCGGCGATGGACTGGTCGAGGAGGTTCGGTAGCGCGGCCTCCTCGCTCTCCACATCTGAATCCGTTGACCCTGTGGCTACGACGACATTTAGAGGCATCGGTATATGCTCAACCCAGCTACCTATGTGCAGACGTTATAGAAGCCCGCAACTGATGCTTGTGATGCAATCCTAATGGAAAGAGGAGCACCTGAAAGAGTGCGCGATTCACTGTGAAGAAGGACCGAAGGATGTCTCGGCCCTCCTTATGATGCCCCTTTCTATGGCCGGCATTACACTATCAAATTTCTTTGTCAAAGATTTGATCAAAGATGTGATCCAATATTCCGTTCAATATATTCGACAAAGATCTTTGACGTAGCGCTACAAGGGGTATTACACTGTCATCAAATTTTTCGTCAAAGTTCAAGATGGCTGACAACAACTTGTTATTAACCGCAGCAGTTCTACGTACTCCAATTGCATTGTGTGCACATGTGGAAAAGAAGTGGGGGGAAAAAATGGAACCATACATACGAGGTTGACAGTCTGAAAAGTCCTGGGATTACAACTTGATAATAAATTCAGTTGGGAGGAGCACACCACAGAACTGCAGAAACGCCTTAACAAATCTGTATTTGCAATTCGAGTGTTAGCAGATATAGGCAACATAAAAATGAAAAAGCTTGCATACTTTCATTCCATAATGTCATATGGGATAATATTTTGGGGTAAATCTTGAAGTCAAACAAAAGTTTTCAAGGTCCAAAAGCGTGTAATACGTATTATTTGTGGAGTAAATTCACGGACCTCCTGCAGAAACCTCTTCAAAGAACTGGGTATACTAACTACTGCCTCTCAGTATATTTACTTCTTAATAAAATTTGTCGTAAATAATATATCTCTTTTTCCAACAAACAACTCAGTTCATACATACAATACCAGGAACAAAAATGATCTGCACAAGGACTTAAAAGCACTTACTTTAGTTCAAAAAGGGGTCCACTGCTCAGGAACACTCATCTTCAATAATTTGCCAGGAAACATAAAAAATTTAGTTAGAAATAAAGATCAGTTTAAAAGGAGCCTGAAAGACTTACTACTGGCCAACTCCTTCTACTCCATTGGCGAAATTTTTAATAGAAACAAATGATGTATTTATTCATGTTATTAGTATTTTTATTTCAGCTTAAAAAAAATCGACATGTTCCACATCCACGAGGATCTCCTCAGCACGGATCTACGGAACGAAAAACTAATCTAATCTGGGTGAAGCCGTGGGTTTTACGACGACACGATAAAAGCATTCAACAAAACTTGTTACGTGAGCTTACAGTGGAAGACGTCAAGTCGTACATCAATTACTTAAGAATGGATGAGCATACATGTCTGTATGTGCTCAATGAAGTGTATCCTCATATCACAAAGCACAATTTTCACTTAAGAACTGCTACATCTTCAGAAGACATGCTCACTATAACACTCCGATTCCTTGCTACAGGAGAGAGTTAGGTTAGGTCAGGTTAGGTCTCCAATCTTCTTAATCTATTTTTGTATTCAGGGTGCCTCACGTTGTAAAGCGCCTCATAAGCTTCAGACATCTCTATTAATTCTGTAGTTGTCGGCACACACCAATTGTATTTACCGGCAATGGTTATAAAAACACTACAGACGACAGAACGCTGCAGCGATGCTAGCGCTCCGCGTGGTAACATGTCACATTGCAGTGAACAGAAGACAAGCGATTTCTTTGATCAAATATACGGCCTCGGCCTAGATTTGATCAAATATTGGACGACATTTGTCAAAGATCCCTATTACACTATCAAATATCTTTGACAAAGATATTGGACAAAGAAATTTGATAGTGTAATACCGGCCTATATAACAGACAGATGGGAACGAGAGAGGGAGTTCGGCTAGTATCTCAAAACCGTGTTTCACTATTATTGGTACAAACGTATTGGCTCCGAGTGATTACCACCTGTTTTCCTCAACTCAAGCACTTCTTTTTTCGGCAGAAGATAGTGTGAAAATGTCAGTTAACTCAAGGACGACGTTAGTACCTGGTTCAACATCTTGGCAGAAGTCACAGGAAAGCTTGTGGAGCACTGCAACAAATGTTTAAATTTGAACGACGACTATGTAGATAAACAAATGTCAAGATAAGATCTAAAAAAAGTTTTGTTTGTGGCTACGACGACCTGAGTTTCTCTCGGTTTATACAATGTTCATGCAACTTAACGGGAATACAGCCGGCTGACGTCGAGAACTGACGATATTTCGACAGAAGATTACCCTATTATTTTCAAGGCAAAACTGCAGCAGGAAAACACTGTACAAGGAAATTTACAACCTTGGTATGCAGAGCAATTCCAAAAAGTTAACACACACACTGTAAACGCTAACGCCACCACACCAACCACAGAGGGCTGACACCAGAATTTATCGACAGTGAGCAAACTGGCTGTTGCAGAACTTTGTGTTTGCTCCCATCATCCTATGGAATATAACATGGAGATTCTGGCATGCATTTCCAATTATTGGGGTAGTGTTTCTAAGGAAGCAGTTGAAAAGTAACCAGCTAACCGTGCAAATAGAGATGAAGGTTTCTGCTAAAATTCTGCGTGGAAACCTGATCCCTCCCTTGCCAAAAAACAGAGGGGCAGAGCCAATGCTAGGGCACTCGTTCTTCAGCATCTTCACTATCGGTAGCTGGTGTTGGTCATCTTCGGTTGTGTGATGGCGCTAGTATTCACAGTGTGTGTGTGTGTGTGTGTGTGTGTGTGGGTTATCCTTCCGAAATTCGAAATTGCGGGGGAAGTCGGGAACGCTAATGGGAACGCATATTTGAACAAAAAGTGGCAACAACTTATTGTTCCTAGTGTATTTCTCGGTGCACGAACTTGCACTATTGAGTGTTTTTTTTTTCTTTTCATTTTTATGATATTATATTGCAGGCTGTCACAAATGTCTACCCTGAGTAATAACAATGGAAATGTTAAACTACCATAGCAATACACTCAAGTTGTACCGGAGAAAGCAATTTAGGGTTGCGCCTAACAAAACAGATAATATAAAAACATAAATTTTTACGTTTTTTTTCTTGAACAGTCAAAAACTAAAAGTAAGGACAGAAATGGGATTTAAATACGAGAGCTATTCGTTTATTAAGGTCCTATCGATCGCAAAATAGAAACCACAGTGAAAATTAGAACTATTTTACTTGCAACAATCAGTTCCGCCATTCAGCTACTTCCCTACACATTCGCTGCTCCCACTTGGACATCTGTCGTAACGCTGAATCAAGTTTCCAGTACCGCCGTCACAGCAGGCAGCTGCCTCTGCTTTCCGCCACTTCTCGTGTGCAGTTCGTTGTGTGTGCCAAAACGTCGTTGATGCGAGCAGAGATGGTACTCAGAGGACTGTGTGGGTCGGTGATCAAACACTCCCCACCGAAAACGCTGCAGGAGCGTCTTGTGGCCGACAAGTATCATGACGAAGGAATTGCATGACAGGTGCGTTATGTGGGGTTGCATCAAATCAGGGGAATCTCTGTCACGGGATCGACTGGCATACTGGAGACACGGCCCAACACACCTCTGCAAAGCTTCGTAGGATTTTCACGGTGGTTTCCATTTCGCGCCCTATCGGACCTTAGTATACGAACAGCCCTCGTAACACGAATAGAGCCGTAAAGAAATAGTCAACTGTGTTAGGACTACAGCTAGGGACACAATAATACTCTAGTTGTGCAACATTACCAAGGTAAGGTCCAAAGAAGGCAGCGCACGGAGAATAGTCGACATTCTTACAGGACTCACCTGTAACACAAAAACAAAACCATTTATTTACTACAAAATTACATGAAAACAAAGTGACTATATATTTACAAATAGCGTGTTTCAAATAAGGTCCATTTTCTCTGCAATCTACAAAATAAGTGAAAGGAATGTTTGTTTGGACATGTACACGTAAGTGTGGAGTTACGAAAAATGTTAGTTAAAATATTTTCCAGAGACATTCAGCAACGAGCTATAATTATTTAAACAGAACATTTTTTCCCTATATGTAGCTGATGTATTTAAACCAAACCAAGTTTTTATCAGTTTTAGTTAGGCTACTACAAACGTCCGCAGTTTTTATAGGGATGGATGTAACGTGCCAGAAGTCGTCGTCATCTTGGATGACGGATGCCAGAAGTAACTGCCTGTATTCAGATGGATGTACTGGGGGCGGAATGTTAATCGAAATGGGCTTTTCAAACGAATGTGCATTATCTTGAATGCACAACTCCGTGAACCTTCTGGCCAACCTGAGGACGAGATGCCACGTTTATTCTACGTCAGACTCCGTGGCGTACCGAAACTCGGCTGTCTGTGCATTCCATCCCGTCTCGTGTGCGCCACTCTAAGAATGGACACTCGAAAAACCCTACTTTCCCGATACTTGCTCACCTTTCCCTGCCAATGCTACAACGCATTCCGACGCTGCCCCGCTACCTTTTGGCAGCGTCACAGCCAGACCGTTACGCTGTTAACAGCAAACGGTTTGGCAGTATCAGAACGACACAGCTGTTACATTTAACGAGAAACTGTTTCAAGCGGGATTAGTGAGATAAATGTTACAGAAGTGAAGCAAGCGAAGTACCGTCTTTGGCCACATAACTTTCTCTTTTGCGCTTGGGAAAAAACTGCCACATTTTCTCTTACAATATGAGCGATTTAAGATGTTTAAGGCAATGCTCAAATAAAATGTCTTCAATGATGGACTACAACATTTTTACAGTGATGTGATAGAGAACTCCAGTTTCCTGTCATTTCCATAGGTTTATGAAACAAAACAGGAAATTTATTAGAGCAGTTGCAATTAAAAATTTTAGTTTTACCCTCTTACATAATCAACACGTCTGACATACTTATTAACATTCAAAGCGACTCAAAATACTCGTCACTATATACTGCTTCTGTTACTATGCGTGTAATTTATACCTGGTGAGATTGTAACGTACTGTAGTAACAACTTCATATCATATGTTATGCATACAACTCAAATTGGAAGGAACACGTAGAAAACGTGGTGGGGAAGGCCAACCAAAGACTGCGTTTTATTGGCAGGACACTTAGAAAATCTAACAGATCTACTAAGGAGACTGCGCACACTACGCTTGTCCTTCCTCTTTTAGAATATTGCTGCACGATGTGGGATCCTTACCAGACGGAATTGACGGAGTACATCGAAAAAGTTCGAAGAAGGGCAGCACGTTTTGTATTATCGCGAAATATTGCAGAGAAAGTCACTGAAATGATACAGGATTTGGGCTGGACATGATTAAAACAAAGGCGTTTTTCGTTGCGGTGGAATCTTCTCACGAAATTCCAATCAACAACTTTCTCCTGCGAATGCGAAAATATTTTGTTGACACCGACCTGCAAAGGGAGAAACGATGACCTTGATAAAATAAGGGAAATCAGAGCTCGTACGGAAAGATATAGGTGTTCGTTCTTTCCGCGCGCTATACGAAACTGGAATAATTGAGAATTGTGAACGTGGTTCGATGAACCCTCTGCCAGGCACTTAAATGAGATTTGCAGAGTAGCCATGTATATGTAGATGTAGACATGCAACCACCTGTGAACTCGACCTCCATCCCCCCCCCCCCCCTCTCCCACCACGACCGTTCTCAATAACCCCCGGACTGTTCTCACAGTCACTTTTCAGGTATAGTTGTTCCATTTCATCTGTACGCATAACTAAAATAATGTGAACTTATTACTATGTTAGAATCTCAACAATTATAAATGACACACTTAGCAATACAAGTAGTGAATCGTAATGAGTACTGAGAGTCACTCTGTATTTTAATACGCTAATCAAATCTCGTGTTGAATATGTAAGAATGTAAACAGAAAGTGTTACCTGTCACATTTTCTTTCTTATTTTATTTCATCAAACTATGGAAACAGAAACGAATACACTACGGAATCATGGCAAAATATGATGAATATCCTTCATTTGAGTCATTTACTACTTTCATAAAAATGTTAAATCGTTCAAAAAATAACTGCGAATATGAAAGTTTTTCATCAATGCAGAAGACGAATGTTGTGTGGTCGCACGCGGCTTTAAGCCTTTGTTACAATACTTTATCTCATTTCTTCAGGTTTTCCCCTTAAATCTAACAATTCTGTCCTGATACTGTTATGTGAAAAACTGATGCAGATGGGACGTCCATTACGTCGACACAGTCCTTGAAAGTGCAGTTGCAGCTCCGAAACACGTTGGAGGCTTTAGAAAATCAAGAATTGAGACCGAAGTCGGAATATTACTAATATTGTCGCAAAAGAAGCTGAGTAGCACCGTGGTGTAGTAGTTATGCTACTAAAGTGTTGCATGGAGGGTCGTGAGTTCAAAAGTCACCTGCACTGTGCAATTTTAACTTCTATATTCGGTTCGAGCACGTTCTAGAAGTATTCACAAATGTCAAGAAACATTGTACTAGAATGTTCTGTAGCTGTATATACACCGTACGTGTATGGCCGGAGGCAGTTCGCTCCCCGCTATTGTATGTGCAAGTGCTGAACAAACCTTCGTTAAGTGAAGTTAGTGTTCGTCATTCATCTAATTACACCTTCTCCTACGTGACGATATTGTTACGGCATAAAGTGAAGGGCCGGCACGCCAGCCGGGAACGATGCAGCGAGCAGACGTCAGCCAGTTGCACGCTGACGAAGCCCTCTCCAGGACGACAACGCGACACCAGCGGCCAGTTCTACCGCAGCTTCGAGACTAACGACTTGGACAGAAGCGTCACGTCTAATCACTTGCAGAACTGTTATGCTGAAGAGATTTCTTATTTTTGCATGTCGTCCTTTGCTCGCGATATATCTGTGTAACACAAACTAAAATACTGTATTTTATCATTTTATAATAAAACACATGAATTTGTTTGAATGTTGTCTGGCGATCCGAGAAAGCAGGTTTCCTAGACACCCCATATTGACGACTAGGCTGGATTTAACAAATATGTCCCTAAGCAAGTTTATATTTGAAAAAGAACAACGAGGTGCATTCAAGTTATAGCACCACCGGTTTTTTTTTTCTGACTGGAAACAGAAAAACGCGGCTTCTTTTAAACTCTCTGTGAATGCGCAACAGAGATGGCAGCACTATACTGCGCACGTAACTCTAGTAGCAGCAGCAAGAGTAAGGACTGTAATTGATACTTAAAATGACGTCTTTACATTAAAAGAACAGCATGTAATTATTTGTTTTCACTGCGTGCTGTGACAGCGATGGAAATTCGTCACCAATTGGGGCATTCGGTGACGGTGTCATGGCTGAGTGTAATTTGCGTTTGTGGGTGCGACTGTTCAAAGAAGGCAGAACGTCGTGTGACCATAAACCGAGACAATCTCTCTCTCACACACCAACGACACGGTCGGGCAAATGGGGAAAGCTTTTTAGAAGGATCGCCAAATGAATGTGAAACACATCGTCACCAAAGTTGGTATTCCCGTTGGATCTGTGCACATGAAGACGTGAAAATGCGAAAAGTGTCCTCCAGGTGGTTGCCGCGAATGCTGGCGGACAATGACAAGGGTGCTCGCGTGTGCGTTGCCAGGCGATGGCGGCGAGAACGGTACGTTCCTTTCATCGGTTCTGGTATCGGATGTCGTTTTTCGATCCTCAAACGAACCGCACTGCATCTGCAGTTGCCCAGCGATCGAAACAAGACTCCTACATAAGTGTTGGTGGCGGCCGCGAAGAGTCATATCGCGTCGACGTTGTGAAACATGTGGCCGGCTGCAGGGGTGTTACGTCGAGAAGCGAGACAAGTTTCGCGTTAGTAGTCCGTGAGGAAAAGACGGACGTGCTACAACTCGAATACAACTGAGGTTGGTTTCCTACTGTAGCTACCGTGGTATTCTAAAAACAACGGGTGTTCATGTATGATGTCCACAGCGGGCAGCACTCTCGTATCGGTAGGTCGGTAGTAATGCTCTACTTTTTAGACTCTCATTGTGGTACGCATAGCACATTACAGACGTCGGCGCAATGAAATTCTGTGTTCGTTTAAACCATTCAACCACTGGGACTTATGGAAAGCGTACGGTGAAGATGCACTACCTCGAGCAACAGCGCTTAGGTGGTCCGAGCACTTCAAAGGTAGCCGACTCGTCTGTGTTGAAGCTACGTGGGCCTGGTGTTTCTGCTTCTGCTGTGACTCGAGTTACAAGCAACACGGCTGCCGTGGCTGTCCGTTAGGAGAGGCGGGTAACACTGCGTAACGTCAGGGAGGTGTTGAGAACCTCATACCGCAGTGACCTCGGTATGACCCGTGTCTGTGACCGTCGGGTGCCACGCCTGTTGATTCCCGAACAGGAGGCTGTGCGAATGGAGACACGTCGTGGGGTGCGGCTTCTCTTTGCTGATGGAGGAGATGCGTTTCTGGAACCGAATACCACCGATGACGAGTCGTGGCTACATCCTTACGATCCTGAACGAAAACGAATCGTCACAATTTGGAAATCGCCAAGTCATCAAACACCAAACGAGGAGAACGTTGTTGCATCCGCAGGGAATCTGGTGGTGATCGCATTCTTTGACTGTCACGGAATCATTTACCAGCCTGCAGTTGCCACCTCACACTTGGTTAACCTAAGGAAGCACACTGTCTCAGACTGGACGGCGAGTTCATCACGACAACGCGCGGCCTCACGTCGCAAATCTATTCGTGCCGTTTCTGGCTCAGTTCGGCATTACTCGTGTTCCACCTTACACCCCAATTTTGCCCGTTGTAAATTCTTCTTCAGCTTCATCAGTAAAGGCAAAGTTCCGAGGCAATCGGTGTGAGATCCCTGAAGCAGTGAGGCGATTGTCGAGAACCTGCACGGGTTCGAAGACGTGCAGAGACGCTACAAGAAGTGCATTCAAGTAGCAGAGGAGTACTTTGAAGAAGATCATGCTGACACTGAAATGGTTTAATAAACAACTGTGAAAAAAATTAGTCTCAGTCTTTGCCAATCAGCCGTCCTACGTCTTTACGTAGCGTGTCTACATTTTATCCTGGTGCAGGAGAGCAAAGATTAGGCACAGAAAGATACCCGAGACCACGAATTTGTACCAGTTAAAGCGTTACCGGCAAGTACGAGCGGTATTCGGAAAGTAACGTCCGATTAGGCGCGAAATGGGAACCACTGTGAAAATGCGACGGAACTTTGCAAAGGTGTGCTGGGCAGTGTCTTCAGTGTGGCTGTCGATCGCTTCCCATCGCAAAGTGACCACGCAGAAACGCTTAAAACAACAGTGTCTGCCGCCAAGTATGTGGATCTGGAGAGAGATTTCGCCTGAAGCAATGCAGCCCACGTAACATAAATGTCATGCGTCTATTTCTTCGAGACAATTTTCAGCCGCATTCTGCAGGGGTAATCAAGGGGCTCCTGCAGCGTTTCTGATAGGAAGTGTTTGACCACCCACAATACAGCCCTTAATTCGCTCCCTCCGATGCTCATCTCTGCTCACACGGACCGCAAGCTGCGAAGACAACATTTTCACACGAACAACGAAAGGCACACCAGCCTAAGGAATTGGCGGAAACACTGGCGGCTGTGAAGACGAGACCTAGTAGATAGTGTCGGAAGTTCCGTGCGACTTTTCGCGGATGATGCTGTAGTATACAGAGAAGTTGCAGCATTAGAAAATTGCAGCGAAGTGCAGGAAGATCTGCAGCGGATAGGCACTTGGTGCAGGGAGTGGCAACTGACCCTTAACATAAGACAAATGTAATGTATTGCGAATACATAGAAAGAAGGATCCTTTATTGTATGATTATATGATAGTGGAACAAACACTGGTAGCAGTTACTTCTGTAAAATATCTGGGAGTATGCGTACGGAACGATCTGAAGTGGAATGATCAGCCGACCGGAGTGGCCGTGCGGTTCTAGGCGCTACAGTCTGGACCCGAGCGACCGCTACGGTCGCAGGTTCAAATCCTGCCTCGGGCATGGATGTGTGTGATGTCCTTACGTTAGTTAGGTTTAATTAGTTCTAAGTTCTAGGCGAATGATGACCTCAGAAGTTAAGTCGCATAGTGCTCAGAGCCATTTGAACCACTTTTGGAATGATCATATAAAATTAATTGTTGGTAAGGAGGTTGCCAAGGTGAGATTCATTGGGCGAGTCCTTAGAAATAGTAGTCCATCAACAAAGGAGGTGGCTTACAAAACACTCGTTCGACCTATACTTGAGTATTGTTCATCAGTGTGGGATCCGTACCAGGTCAGGTTGACAGAGGAGATAGAGAAGATCCAAAGAAGAGCGACGCGTTTCGTCACAGTGTTATTTGGTAAGCGTGATACCGTTACGGAGATGTTATAGCAAACTCAAGTGGCAGACTCTTCAAGAGAGGCGCTGTGCATCGCGGTGTAGCTCGCTGTCCAGGTTTCGAGAGGGTGCGTTTCTGGATGAGGTATCGAATATATTGCTTCCCCATTCTTATACCTCTCGAGGAGATCAAGAATGTAAAATTAGAGAGATTCGAGGACGCATGGAGGAACGCGAGTGGAACAGGAAAGGGAAGTAATGACGGTCGCACGTAAAGTATCCTCCGCCACACATCGTTAGGTGGCTTGCGGAGTATAAATGTAGATGTAGATGTAGTGGGAAGTTTGTACAACGCCACGGCAGATGTCGGAGCGGCGACTACTCAAAGAGGTAGCTGGAAGGTGTCGCTAAGGGTTGCGAACAAAAACTTTTTGATTTTCACTGTGGTTTTGATTCCGCGACGGATCGGATCTTACTTTCCGAACAAGGCTCGTATGTTTAACTGATTTCCTAATTTTCTGACTTGAGTACAATGCGTGCAGTGCGAGTCGTCCTGAGTATGTGTGTGTGTGTGTGTGTGTGTAGAGACGCCACTCCCAGCCAGGTGGGCGCGGCCGGCACGCGTGCGTGACTCCACGGCGGTGTCGTCACTTCACGTCACGCATCTGCGCGCCTGCGTGTCGGACACGCTGCGTAATTACAAGGCGGCGTACGCAAATGCGCGCCGGCCCCGTTCTCGTATTCACCGGCTTCCCGCTCACGTTTTTTCCTCCCCTCGGTCCCACGCGCATCTCAGAAATTCCTGTACTCGGACCCACATACGGCAGCAGTGCAGCAGTCTTAGCGTCCCGTGTATGTCGGTCACACACGCGATAAGTACGGTACACCGGAAGCCACTAAAATGCGACACCACGAAAGGCAGTGAATAACGAAGTTTTGCTTATTGTGCGTATACATTGTAGACTGTCCAGCCACAGTAGTGTGAGAACCTCTCGAAGCCCCGAGTAACCACCCCCTGCAGCGCGGTCCACTGCGAGAGGTGCAGGAGGGCTGCCGGTGAGGTTCTGGGGGGGGGGGGGGGGTGCCGACGTCCACGTGTGGACCCGTGTCGAGCCGAGCGCCGGCGTCTGCTGCGCCGGGTTTCCGGTTGCGGGTCCGTGGCGCGAACAGGTGGTCGCACAGCTTCTCGATTTCATTTCAGTCCGGCGGCTTGGTAGTCATCAGGGCAGTACGGTAAACCGATTCTGGCGCTGTCTTTGAATCACGGACGTATGCTGTGAGTTGAATTATCGTGCTGGTAGACGCCGCAGTGTCGAGGAGGGGGTGGACACAGATAGAAGGGTACTTGCGTCGATCCGACGAGATCACGCAGGGAGTGCCACGGAAACACTCCCCAGTCACAACGGTGCCTCCTCCGTCACGGACCTTCCAGACGACGGCCTCGGCCGCAGTCAGCACGGGTGCAGAAGCACGGGCGCTCGCTGCGGAGGCCCACCGAACGGCCGCGGGGAAGACAGTGCCGGTTCGTCTCGGCGGTCGTTTGCTCAGCTGTTCCACACTTACTGCCCGTGCAAAACTCCGCTTTTGTTCACCTCTATCTTCTACAGCCAGCAATGTACAACAGCTGCTCGGGCGCGGGTTTTGCCTGCACGATATACTTATATCCCGGCGGCACGTGAACAGCTTACAAATTTGGCCGTTTCGAAAGTGCTTTCACTCCTGGCCTCAAAGCCAACGATCGTGCCCTTTTGGACGTCAGATTAATCGCTCCGTTTCCTCATTAAGACAACGACTGCACAGTTTTCGGCGTCCCGCCGACACACTTTGTATATCCTCCTGCTACCTGCTACCTGTGAGTGGTTATCGCTCACTCACGTTGGACATAAGCGCTGATCACATTAATGTGCCAGAACTGTGTAGTACTTTAAATCTGTTGGTGATTGGCATTGCAGAAAATTTTGTACACAGGGCTGCCACCTTCGACAGCAGCGACGGGCCTAACCTCGCTGAACGGAGCTCGCGTGACGCCGTCCCGTGCCACTTGTACACCTTACCAGAGTTTGTGAACAGTAGTGGCTGGGGAGCGGTCGCGAGCCAGTGTCTCAGCGTCGGATAACCACATGTTTGCAGCGCCCGAGATATCCACTACACTCTGTATCCAGATAAGCGGGTTGGGGTGGGTTGTTTGAGGAAGGAGACCAGACAGCGAGGTCATCGGTCTCATCGGATTAGGGAAGGACGGAGAAGCAAGTCGGCCGTGCCCTTTCAAAGGAACCATCCCGGCATTTGCCTGGAGCGATTTAGGGAAATCACGGAAAACATAAATCAGGATGGTCGGACGCGGGATTGAACCGTCCTCCTCCCGAATGCGAGTCCAGTGTCTAACCACTGCGCCACCTCGCTCGGTGTATCGAGGTAAGCCAAGGCAGCACAGCAGATACGCAGCCTTGCGTTAATTTGTTGAAAGATAACGTCGCCGAGGCCACGGAAGTAATGCACAGCTACTGGCATGTGGTTCGCACAGTCGGTTCTCTGGACACAGCCGGCTGGGTGCACAAAACTACCACCTGTGGTTCGCACTACGATTAGGATTTAACGTCCCGTGGACATCGAGGCTATAAAAGACGGGTCAGCGTCAGATCTTCCACGGAAGTCTTGAGCCAGATCTCATTTTTAAAATACTCACTACTTCCAGGTTCTTTTTAGAGAGTAACAGCTGAAAAACGTGAAGCGCGGTAACGTGCAACATCCGTTTGTCAACAGCGATCAAACATACTCTCTACAGAATATGTCTGAAAGTTAACAACAAATATTTACAACGTACAAAATAGCTTACAACACACACATTTAAATGAGAGAATATGGCAGAGCTAAACCAGTTCCACAATTTAAATATCTCCGTGAAACAATCCAGGAAAACGGATCAAAACAAAAGCAAAGCAAATTACATCCCATACGATTTATAAGATCTCATCACACTATCTGCAACAAGAAATGTACCTCCAAGCACACCAAACTAAGGTACTGCAATACAGTAGTTAAACCAGAATGCATATGTGGACAAGAAATATTAATTCCGAGTAGACACTGAAATCTCTGAGAGAAAAACGAACCCAAATGTTAAGAAAAATTCTGGGTACAAGACTTGCAGAAGAGCAATACGGACTCAGTGGCAAACAGGAAATAACAAAATGCAGAAACATCTACCGTGACAGTAGAACCAGGAGGTGAACATGCTACTGAGTCATTAAAAGAATGAACCGAGAGGGACAAACCAAACAGTCGAATTCTTTTACAACAGGAGTACAGCCGAAACGGACAAGATCAAATGCAATGGTGACATCACAAATGATCTGAAATTGGTGAAAATAACACTTGAAGATGTCAACACGGTGAAATCTTCAGGTCTAACATTCACAAACAGTAAGTTGACCAAGAGGAAAAACCAAAGATGAAGACTGGAACAACGACGGCTGATATGAAACAGGAAGCCCAGAGGAAGAGAATGGAAAATAAAATTGGACAGTAAAGGAGGGAAATACCCAACTGTTACTGTTTTGCGTGGTTCTAATGAGCTTATGCACTAATAATAATAATGATAATAATAATAATAACTGACCAGGTGCGAGTAGAGGGTTCTGTACGGACGTAATTATGTATGCAGACAGTTCATCCGTGCCAAGAATCGAGGCTGTCAACAATTTGTGTCGGTTGTCGACGTTGATACTGGCAAGAGAAATTTTTATTTAAGGTATTAAGTGGTATAACAAATGACAAAAGAAATATTTATTTCGTGTCATTTAATTATAAATTAAGAACTGCTTGGCTTTTTCCTTTGCTTGTACTGTAAAATGTTTCTTCTTACCTGTTTTCGTGAGTCTACATCAACGGAAAGTACCCTACAGATTTCAGTACGTGAGTTAGGAGTATCAAATATGAGACATAAATGACCGTATCTTTCGATCGCATTTACTTACAATGCTTACATTTAGTACACCGCCAACGGACGACAGACCTTAGTAAGCGACATAAATTTCAACTTAACACGTCGACCCTTTCGTGAGAAAAAAGGGGTCCTAACAGACAGACAGACAGACTGACAGTCGGATAACAAAAGACATTAAAATTTTTTCATCTGACATAATAACGAATTCACAATTTCCGTTTTTTTCCCTTTACTTGCACAGTCACAACCGCCAAGTTTCAGGAGTCAAGCGCAACAGTAAGAACACTAACGTTTTGTTGAGTGAGTTCGCGAGGATCGAAGTATGTCACACGAATGGCGCCCCTTTAGATTGCATTGACTTGGAAGTTCCAATGTTATACACCGCCAAGGGACCGTAGACCTTAATGCGTGGAATAAATGTCAGCTCGATATGTCTACCCGTGTATGACGAAAAGGGTTTTCAACAGACAGACAGACGGACAACAAAATGATACGGTAAGGAACGCTGAGTACCACGCACAAGTTGTCTACTGTGTGTAGAAGAAAGTACAGACTTGTCCAGTGAATTTCTCGAGTAACGAACAGTGGCACAATCATGAGCACGGCTGTAGCAGCCGACTGCCGAGGTGACAGGCCTCGCCGCGCTGCCCCTCCCGCACTCACCGACGCCGCTCCCAGAGGACGGGCTGTGCAGACGCGACACGACGGCGGCCGGCCTCGGCCCGCTGCACTGTGCGACGCGCGGCGCTGGCGCTGCCTGCGAGGCGGACACACGAGGGCCGCGCCGTGGCGACGTCCGCAGCAGTGCCTGTGTGTGCCTGTGTGACGGGGCTGGCTGGCGCGAGGAAGCTGCGGGCAGGATGTGGCCGGCGGCAAGACCCACGCGCCGCTGCAGCCTGGCCGAGGCAGTACAGCTCAGCCGAGGCGCTAACCAGCCGCCTCTCCCAGGAGAACACGTCTCACCACTTCCTCCGACCGGCTGCCTATTTCTCGTGTCGTATGCGACTTAAATCACTTAACAAAAGCAAGTCTTCCTTTCACAGTATGCTGATGCAAGAGCTCTGTACTTAACAATCATACAGGGTGAGACGTATTTAAACCGAAAAACTCTGGGAGGTTGTAGGGGACATCAAAACAAATATTTTTCCCTAATGTCATTTCTTCCTATGAGGAAGAAACCTGTGGCGGCCGTATTACGCTCTTCAGTTGTTAGAGGCCGTATTACGATCTTCAGTTGTTAGAGGGCGTATTACGCTCCTCAGTTGTAGGCAACTGCTGTCCACCAGTGTGGTAGTGCATTGTCTCTGTTTACTAATGAAGCGATACACCTGGAGTGAGTACACTGATACGGTTGGTGCGTACTACGCAGCGCACCACAACGGACGAGCTGCACAGCGGGTTTATCAACAACAATATCCTAATCGCCGTATCCCGCATCATACGACCTTCGTTGCTGTGTACCAACGTCTGCGTGAGACCGGGTCATTTAAGCAGATTACCTGGACAGGGACGCCGTCGCACAGTAAGAACGCTGCAATTTGAGGAAACTGTCTTGTAGCTGTCCCCAGATATGTCCCCTCTGGACGTTTTTGTGTGGGGAGAGATGCGCAACCTTGTTTATGCAACGCCTTCTCCATCAGAACAGGATCTCGTTGCCCGGATAGTAGCAGCAGCAGGAACAATTCAGGATACTGCTGGGGTTTTTGCCCGTGTCAGATGGTGTAACCTTTGTTTACATTTCACTGGAGGCATTTTTGAAAATCTACTGTAATTCAAATTGAGTTGTGTTAATGTGTTGTCTCTTGGTCATAAAAAATGGAAAAGTGTTTGTTGGTTTAATTAATTTGCCCCAGAGAAATCTTCCTCTACCGGTTTAAATACTCCTCATAGGTAAAAATGACATTAGGGAAAAATATTTGTTTTGATATCCCCTACAACCTTTCACAGTTTGTCGATTTAAATACTTTTCACCCTGTATACAATCGCTCGCTCGACGAAAGATCCGTACCCAAAGACTGGACAATTACACAGGTCACACCAATATTCAAGAAAGGTTGTAGGAGTAATTCACTAAATTTGAAGTCCCAATCATTAACGTCCATATGCAGCAGCATTTTGGAACATATATTGTGTTCCAACATTATGAATTACCTCGAAGAAACCCCTCTATTGACACATAGTCAATACGAATTTACAAAATACCGTTACTGTGAAACGCAACTAGCTCTTTACACACCACGTGTTGAGTGGTATTGACAAGAGATTTCTAAGTGATTCCGTATTTCTAGATATCGCAAAGGCTTTAGACACTGTACCACGCAAGTGGCTTGTAATCAAATTTCGTGATTAACTAATACACTCTCAGTTATATTTCCTGTAAGATACCACACAGTTCGCAGTAATTCACGTAAAGTCATCGGGTAAGACAGGAGTGATTTCTGGCATCTCCCAAGGTACTGTTATAGACTCTCTGTTCTTCCTTATCTATATAAACAATTTCGGATGCAATGTGAACAGCCGTCTTAGGCTCTTTGCAGATACTGCTGCCGGTTATCGTCTAGTCAACTCATCAGAAGATCAAAACAAATTGCAAACCTATGTATAAACTATCTGTATGGTCCGAAAATTGGTAATTCACCCTAAATAATGAAAAGTGTTAGGTCATCCACGTAAGTGCTAAAAGGAATCCGTTAAACTTCGGTTACACGGTAAGTCAATTAAATCTAAATGCCATAAATTCAACTAAATTAGAATTACTAAGAACTTAAATTGCGAAGATCACATAGAAAATGTTTTGGCGAAGGCAAACCGAAGACTGCATCTTATAAGCAGAACAGTCATAAGATGCAACATATCTACTAAAGAGATTGCTTACACCACGCTTGTCCGTCCTCTTTTGGACTACTGATGCGCGCTTTGGGATTCTTACTAGACAGGATGAACGGAGTACACCACGAAAGTTCAAGGAAGGGCAGCACGTTTAGTATTATCGAGAAACAGGAAAGATAGTGCCACGGGTATCGGTAAAACAAAGGCGTTTCTCTCTGCGGCGAGATCTTTTCACGGAACTTCAATCACCAACTTTCTCCTACGAATGCGAAAATATTTTATTGACGCCGATCTATACGGGGAGAAACGATCTTAGCAACAAACTAGGAGAAATCAGAGCGCACGGAAAGATGTAGGTGTTTGATTTTTTCGTGCACTATCTGAGAGTGGATTTACAGAATCATTGTGAAGGTGGTTCGATGAACCCTCCGTAAGTCAATGAAGTGTCACTTGCAGAGTAGCTGTGCAGGTGTAGATTAAAACACTGTAGCGTACCTCCACTACATGCGTAATAAAAATTAACAGTGGTTAAAACAGAAATACGCTGGACGGCACCAAAGTCGCAGCACGTAATACATGACGTGTAATTATCTATTTAAGACACGAGGCGATTTTTCTGTAACATAAGAATACGAGGAAGGGTCTGTGGGACCTCTACTCGTTTAAACTGAGATTTTAGGTAAAAATTACTCGAATTTCTATATTTATGTTATGTTGCGTTTATTTGTCAGCAGCTCGGGGACTTCCGGTAGCATTCTCGCTTCCCGCGCACGCCGTCCCGAGTTCGATTCCCGGCGGGGTCGCCGGCTGGAGTGGTCGAGCGGTTCTAGGCGCTTCAGTCTCGAACCGCGCGACCGCTACGGTCGCAGGTTCGAATACTGCCTCGGGCACGGATGTGTGTGATGTCCTTAGGTTAGTTAGGTTCAAATAGTTCTAAGTTCTAGGGGACTGATGACCTCAGATGTTAAGTCCCATAGCGCTCAGAGCCATTTGAACCATAAGCCGGGTGGATGATATTTCGGACGCTATCATCTGCTAGCTCCGCGCCCACAAACTGACAGTCCACAAGTTATAGGAATTGCGTGTCTGGTGCCACCTAACCCCGGAAACTATCGAGAACGTGGAAATGGACACACTACGTACGCCGCGGTCGCGGAACATGGCAATTTTATAACAAGTTCCATAAGATCGTATGGTGGCAGCATAACACTGTCGAAATCGGTCATCGCGGAACAATAAAAGTGTCTACGCTGCGACAGCGCCGTGAGAAGGCTGTTCATTGCCAACTATAGCGATCGCCGAGCAGCACGGCACGGGGCCCTATCGAGGGCTCGTCCGACGTCGTCTGCGCAGAATCGGTTCTGTATTCGTTCCAAAGCTGAACCGACGCGGTACTTACCTGGTGGTCGCAATGTTTCTGGCTCGTCTACACTTGTCTGTGTATCCTGCGAATAAATGGAACGAAGTGACTCACGAGGATGAGTACAAGCGAGGCTTGCGCCGACATCGCACGTCGCTAGCGCCCATCTGGCGCGCCTCTTGGCAGCGGCGGAGGTCGCTGACCCCGGCACGGCGGCGGCGGCGGCGCGAGTATTAGATGGCCGGTAATTAGGGCGGCTCTGCTCGGCCCACACCCATTAGGCCGGCGGTGGACGGCACGGGCTATCAGCGCAGATTCGCCACGACGCGTCCCACGCCACACCGCACCTCACGGCAGTGTGTCTTCTGGGCTCTCTACGTCGCCAGGTTTATCATTATCGCACACCGAACCGGCTTTTTTTTTTCACTTCATTGGTTTTCTGGTCGAGCCCGTTCACCCGTCCCAACAGTAGTGTCAATTATGACGGTACGAACTTACGGACAACACGACACCCACTTGCTAAGCGGAGATAATCTCCGACCCGGCCGGGAACCGAACCCGGGACCCTTCGGGTAGTAACCGCCGCGCTGACCTCTCAGCTACCGAGGCGAACACACCGAGCTGCGTTTTCAGCTATGGTAACCACTCACTGTGGAAGCTGTCTCAAAACGCTCCAGTTGAAAAGTGCTCTGCACGGCAATAAAAATCCACGTTAACTCTGATGATGCTTCTAATGCTTCGTCAGCCTTCAGCAGGCGAAACACGTACGTGTTAATGGAAACGAACCCTGTCACTTTCGATACTCTTGAAGCAGGGAACTGTTTGGACATAGGACAAGAGCGTTACTTCGTTGTCTTTAGATTGCTTCGACAATGTAACGACAACTTTCGACTGTGCAAAACCAGAGACACATGGTTTGATGCAGCTGTCCATATTACTCTATCCCGTGCGAGCTTCTTCATCTCACAGTACCTACTGCAGCCTACGTCCTTCTGAATCTGCTTAGTGTATTCATCTCTTGGTCTCCCTCTACGATTTTCTACCCCACACGCTTCGCTCCAGTTCTAAACTGGTGATCCCTCGATGGCTCAGAACGTGTCCTACCAACCGATCCCTTCTTCTAGTCAAGTTGTGCCACAAATTCCTCTTCTCCCGAACTCTCTTCAGTACCTCCTCACGAGTTACGTCATCTACCCATCTAATCTTCAACATTCTTCTGTAGCACCACGTTTCGAAACCTTGTATTCTCTTTCTGTCTAAACTGTTTATCGTCTACACATGGCTACACCCAACTTCCAGAAAAGACTTCGTAACAGTTAAATCTATGTTCGATGCTAACTTTTCTTGCCACTGCCAGTGTACATCTTATATCCTTTCTACTTCGGCCTCCGTCAGTTATTTTGCTGCCCAAATAGCAAAACCCATCTGCTACTTTAAGTGTCTCGTTTCCTAACCTGGTTCTCTTATCATCACCTCATTTGACTGAATTATTGTGTCTTCAAAGTTTTTATTTCTTTCCTTTGAACTTTAATTCCTACTTCAATTTCTTGTTTGGTTTCCTTTACTGCTTGTTCAAAGTGCACATTGAATAACATCGGGGGTAAGCTACAACCCCGTCTCACGAGCTGTTCACCACCTTATGAGAAGTATACGGACACCTGTACATGACACGAGAGAAGGTCGCGCCAGTGTAAGACGAGACTTTGCCCAGAGAAGACTCTGTCCCGCGGTGTCGGCCTGTGTCGGCCAGCACCCGTCGCTCACGGACAGCCTGATAAATACCCTCGCACTGGCGTCCCGGTCAGCTGGAGAGAGGAGGAGGGGGAGGCCTCTGGGAGCCGGCCAAGCCGCTGACGCCCGCTCACTGCGGCTCCCTGCTGGCAGCGCAGCACGCCCGTTTGGCCGTACCGTCACTGCGCCGCCGAGATCACAGCGCGTCACTCACTCCTACAGAACGAGGAGTCGCAAAAAAAAAAAAAAAAGAAAAAGCAAAGAGGAAAGAAAAGGAATCCTCTGCGCTCAATTGCCGTACACGTTTCGTGGAGATGTCGGGATAAAAACGTAACAAGAGTTTCGTATTAGTACGTAATTTACCTATGAATCTCTTTAATACGCTGGTTACACAGACTAGTAAAAGGTCTACATGTCTCTGAGGCACCGATCTGTCGCCAAATGAAGACCATACTGACACATGAGATCAAGCTTTGCGCAGAGTCTCTAGTGTGGCCGCAGATGGCGTCACGTCACGCTTTTCACTTGTGAGCGCGCAGCCTGGAACAGAAAACTGTGAAGTGTGCGCCGTCGTGCGGTTTCTACACGCTGAGGGGTTGCGTCAGATTTCGGGCAGTTCACATTACTGTCGCGAGTGACAGCCAAGTGCCGCGGTGGCAGAGGAACTGGGAAGCAGGGTGTGCAGATGTTCGCGATGCAAATAGTCACGGAAGGGAGGAGGTGTAGACCGGTCATTGTGTTCAGTGTGTGCATCACGCACTTCCGGAGAATCGTCTACGAAGGGCAATGCAGAACAAGGAAAGAGCAATGTTGTTCTCCTTACTGACAGTGCTCGGCTGCACGCTAGAGCTGCAGCAAAGACGCCCCTGCAGCGTCTTAGATGGCAAGTGTTCGGTCACCCACCACATAGCCTGGAAGTGGCGCCACCTCAGGTTCATCTCTTAGCTCACATGAACAGTTGGCTGCGAGGACAGCATTTTGGCACAGACAAGGAGATCCAGACCAGCGCAGACAATTGGCAGAAACACAACGCAGGCGGCTGCCTTCTATGACAGGCTATTGGAAAGTTGGAACAACACTACGCAAATGTCTGAATTGGACCGGCAACTACGTAGAGAAGTAGATGAAGGTGCAAATAAAAGTTTTTTTATTTTGACTCAGGTTTCTATTTCGTGACTGATCCTACCGTGAACAAAGGAATAATCGTCGTGTAATGGTTACAGAATGAATAAATCACAGTCTTATAACATGTAGCATCGACTGACAGCACTACGAGGTTTGGCGGTCGCTATAAATACTCGTCTCGTGGTGCCTACATATCATCATTACTGTCTGCGTTGCTTTGCATCGATACCTAGACGTCTGACTCTAGCTGGCTGCCGTATACGCGATCGGCCAGCTACGTAACGGCTTTCCACCGTTTTTTTTTTTTTTTAATATTTCCTCTCTGATGCTGCCTCAGCTTTAACATTCGCTCAGCACTGCACTTTTTAGGCGTTTTACGTTTCTTTTGACGGAAGCTATTCGCTGACTTCCATTTCTTCAACTATGAGCATATTTACGAGTCATATTACGTACCATCTTGCATTATTTTGTAATTTTGAATTTAAAACTGCTTCAGTCAATATTTTCATTGCCTCACTTTGGGTGCTAGTACTGCTCCGCAGACTCTTTACAATGACACCCGAGTCAGTGTCCTAGCTAAACGCGTTTCCATGCTACGTCACAAGCTAATTTGTAACAATCTCGCGGATGCGCCTATACTTGTACGATGATGTGCCGTATATATATATATATATATATATATATATATATATATATATATATATATATATATATATATATTACACCGCGACAAATTCATGGTCCAGCCACTGCGGCCGAGCGGTTCTAGGCACTTCAGTCCGGAACCATGCGACCGCTACGGTCGCAGGTTCGAATCGTGCCTCGGGCATGGATGTGTGTGATGTCCTTAGGTTAGTTAGGTTTAAGTAGTTCTAAGTTCTAGGGGACTGATGACCTGAGGTGTTAAGTCCCATAGTGCTCAGAGCCACTTGAATCATTTGAACAAATTCATACAGACACGATCCATGCGTTGTCAGCTGCGACCACGGTCTACGCGTTGTTGGCGATTCAAATCTGGCGGTACACAGCGGTGTTAGCCTCGAGATGTGTGAGGAGACGTCGGGTGTGACTCCAGGTCACGGCTGGTGCTGATTGAGAGAACTCTGTGGAGGGCACAACTGTGCGTCACGGACATCCTGCGTCCTCACGTACTACTTCTTATGACGCAGCTTTTCAACACAACAACGCCTCTCCACGATGGCTCAAGTCTCTACGAACTGTCTGTGTGATGCTGAGGTGCAACATCCCCAGATCTGTCTCCAGTAGAATATGGACCACCTCCGTCCCTGTTCCAGTATCCGAGATATCGAGGGCAGTTGCAACAGTTGCGGGGCAGCTAGCCTGACGTCAGGGTATAACGGCTTTATGACATCTCACGCAGCTGAATCATTGTATCCAACGAGGACAGAGGGGGTGCAACGTCACATCATTACGTCGGCCCATGCTGTAAAACTTGAACCCCGGACAAGCAGGCCTCGGCCGTGTCAGCCGCAGCTGATAAAGAGTCGCTGGATGCAGGTAGGGAGGGGCTTTTGGTCAGCACACTGCTCTCCCAGCCGGTGTTAACTTTCGTGGCTGGACGTGCTGATTGTCAGCCAAGTAGCACCTCGACTGGCCTCTCAGCGGCCACGAGCACCTCGCTGAGCAGACCAGGACGGCAGCCTGACAGGCGCTCAACTCCTGTCATCCGATGGCAGCCTGTGTTACAACTGCGGCCACACTGTTGGCCGTACTGCCAACTTCTCTGCAAATTTGACTGGTATTTAGCCGACTGAGGCGCCGCAGCGGTTAATGCACTGGACTCCTGTCGTTTGTCACGAACTACAGAAATTCTTCTCTCTGCTGTTGTTAATGTTGTGGTCTTCAGCCTTGAGACTGGTTTGATGCTACTCTATCCTGTGCAAGCTGCTTCATCTCCCAGGACTTACTGCAACCTACATCCTTCTGAATTTGGTTAGTATATTCATCTCTTGGTCTCCCTCTACGATTTTTACCCGCCACGCTGCCCTCCAATGCTAAATTTGAGATTCCCTGATGCTCCAGAACATGTCCTACCAACCGATCCCTTCTTCTAGTCAAGTTGTGCCACGAACTCCTCTTCTGCTCAATTGTATTCAATACCTCCTCATTAGTTACGTGATCTACCCACCTTATCTTCAGCATTCTTGTGTAGCACCACATTTCGAAAGCTTCTATTCTCTTCTTGTCCAAACTGGTTATCGTCCATGTTTCACTTCCATACATGGCTACACTCCATACAAATACTTTCACAAATGACTTCCTGACACTTAAATCTATACTCGATGTTAACAAATTTCTCTTCTTCAGAAACGCTTTCCTTGCCATTGCCGCTCGACATTTTATGTGCTCTCTGCTTCGACCATCATCAGTTATTTTGCTCCCCAAATAGCAAAACTCCTTTACTACTTTAAGTGTCTCATTTCCTAATCTAATTCCCACCGCATCACCTGAGTTAATTGGACTACATTCCATTTCCTTGTTTTGCTTTTGCTGATGTTCATCTTGTATCGTGCTTTCAAGACACTGTCCATTCCGTTCAACTGCTCTTCCAAGTCCTTTGCTCGTTCTGTCAGAATTACAATGTCATCGGCGAACCTCAAACTTTTTATTTCTTCTCCATGGATTTTAATACCTACTCCGAATTTTTCTTTTGTTTCCTTTACTGCTTGCTCAATATATAGATTGAATAACATCGGGGAGATGCAACAAGCCCCACTCGCTTTCCAACCAGTGCTTCCCCTTCGTGCCCCTCAACTTTTATTACTGCCATCTCGTTTCTGTACAAATTGTAAATAGGCTTTCGCTCCCTGTATTTTACCCCTGCCACCTTTAGAATTTGAAAGAGAGTATTGCAGTCAACATTGTCAAAAGCTTTCTCTGCTGTCGAACATCAAATAACGTAACGAGCCGATGACTGTCGAGGTTGCCCCTCGTTAGGAGCCAACAATTAACTGATACCAATAATTAAAGAAATTCGAACACAAATGCTACGACATCAGGGTTTTCGTGTATGAATGTAAAACATTGCTTATGTGTTCAAACCATAAAAGAAATGTATTTATTGTCGTGCTGCTTATACAATCCAAAATCAAATTATAAATCTCAGGGCCGATTTGACTGGGCGTGTACACGAGTCAGTTATTAAGGGGAAGGAGGAGGGGACGAACCGCCCCGCCATTCTGCGCTACCGTCCGCCGCACTCTGCCCTCGGCGGCAGGCGCCGCTTCGGCGCGGCGCGTCGCCTCGGAGCTGTGCTGCGCGGGTCGGCTGCCCCCATCACCGGTGGCGGCGCTGGCGTGGCCGGAGCCGCGCTGCCACGGCGTCGGCAGGCGGTGGCTGCAGGAGCGGCCGTCTCCTCTCCCTTCCGCGGTGCCTTCACCACTCTCCTCTTCTCGTCCCTCATCCATCTCCCAGCTCAGCTCCTAACAGAAATGTTGTCGTCGCCATTGGCGGACGAATTTTTCGATGCGGCCGTTTAATCGTCACGCCTCTCCGTGCGGGGTGGAAATTTCCTATCTGGCGTGTGGCTCGTGAATCGGCGTCTTTCTCACGATTTCACATTCTTTAGATGTTTTCCCGCATTCCGAGCCTGTTGGGAGCGCAGAGTTCTTTATAACCGCTCTCTCTGCGTGTGATACTCTTCACTGGTTGGCAGCTGAATCTTCAACTTGACACAATACAGAAAGTCCAGGCTAGAGGTATACGCGTACAAATCCTGATAACGAAAGAACGCGACATTTTATATTGACGGGTAAACACGCAATCCACAGAGACACTCCCCAGGATGTAACCCCCGCCATTTCCTGACCAGCGCTGAGTCGCATTGCGCGCGGGCGCCACTGGCAGGGCACGCCCTATCTCCGTCTGTTGGCGGTCTGTGCAGTTTCACAGGCGCCTCCAGATTTCATTTTCAAGCAAGATGGGTAGTGATGCCACACCCCACGTCTCCTTGTATCGGAGGGAGGCGGTGTCAGCCTGTTAACGCCCCCCCCCCCCCCCTCCCACAGCCCCCGGCGATGGTCTCCCGATCTGACTCCGCTGGATTTCAGTGCAGCGGAGTTTAAGCTTGTCAACGACATTCTATACGGAACGGAGAATCCGTAACTGGTAGATTTCGGACAATGGACCGCCGCCGCAGTAGAGGGCTTGACACCTGTCTCGCTTATTAACATGTGGTGAGGATGGAGGATGGAGGCTACTAAAACATGACTAGGCCTACACTGAACTGTACCGGCATGTTTGAAGTCGTCTCTACAGTGCTGCACAAATAGTTATGAACCTTAATAGATACTGAAATACAAACAAATGGTTTTGTGTACGTCTAGCACGGACGCCGTGTATTTGTACGATCGACGTGGCCGCCAGCTGCAGCTGCAGCTGAGTTTCACCAAACTGTCGCTACACTGGAGCCGGCGCCACCACAGGGCGTCCCAGCGGGTGTGGTCACTGTTCAGCGACGTGACTGGAACGATCGTTCGAAGAAAAAAGGCTCGTAAACGTGGGCTTTGAAGCCTAAGAGCCACGAGAACTTCTTCGTCTTTGATACTGTGATCCAAATCTCTTCTAATACAATTTCTTCCCTTTTCATATTTTGACAGGAGGCAGTACGGAACGACGTAAGAAAAAAGTCCATTAAACGTGGGCTCTGAAGTGCATACCTTAAGAGCTATGAGTGTTACGATCAGACGAAACTACAACTGTCTGGCCGTAAGTAAAGGTGCTGCGATTGCTGTGAGAATTGGTTCATTGCAACTACAACATATGAAATATCAGTTCACTTTCTTATATCAACGACAAAAAGAATTGCTTCACTCGGTGCTATCATTTGCCACAAGAGTGCTCGATAATTTACAACCGGCACTATTAAAGCATCACTCGATGATCTAATTGTAGTTCAATGTTCATCATTTACAGAACTGCGCTTCCATCTGAGACTTGAATAGCTCTTTAGCCTTACTCAGACACGCTGAGCGCGTCAGCTGAGGTCACGAACTGGGGCAGAGCGCTTCCACGCTCGGCTCTGTATTGACCTCCGTGCGAGGTCACTTGTAAGGAATGATCATTCCAAGCGGGAAAGACAAGTAAACATTGGGTCTAAGATGCATACATTATGAACTACGGACTGCGACACCAGGTCGATGCTATCAGTAGTGAGGAAGTGCACGCTTGTTCGACAGTGCAGCACAAGTTAATCTATCTTTCACTGTCTGGCGAAAGGCGACCTCAGGATGGGTTAACTCAGCTGACAGTCTCCCAGGTTGGGATATGACGTGCGTCCTGTGAACCCCTCGTGCTGAGCCGGCTGGTGACCACCATCAGCCTGTGGATACAAGTCAGCGTGAGTAGGCTTCCTGCAAACGGCATTTCTCAAAGTACTCTCGACCTCCCTACTTGCTGCAGTTTTGCTTTGCAAATGACACGCTGTGCTCCCATCGAAATATCTGCGGTTGTCGACGACGTCACCCAGCTACATTTCCGTAAGTTTTCTGAACGTTCTATACGGCGGGAGAAACTCAAGTCTCACTTTAGAGAACCTGTACGTCGGACAGACTATACAAGGATGTTAGTGCGTTAAATGTTCATCCCGCGCATTGTCCGTGACCAGAGTGTAAGAGAAATTAACGCTCGTACAGAGAAATACAGACGATATCTCTCCTCTCGTCCCATTTACGAGCGGAAATAGGAAAGTCAGTGACTTCTATTACTGATTCGAGGTACCCTACTCCATGTACCACTTACCACTGTGCAGTGGCTTGAGGAGTATCTATGTATATGTAATATGGTCACTCATTCTGTTATATCACACTGATCGTTTGTCGTGACAAAAGAAGATGAACACACACACACACACACACACACACACACACACCACACATACACGAAACAGTCCCATGTGTCTAGGGACAAACATTCACCCATGCTTCCCACCTCGAGATGCGCTGAAAGTAACGGACAGTAAGAGGACGAACAGGCGTGTATCTGTAGCTCGTCGTTCCTGCTGGGCACCACCTGGAGACTTGCCTGTCGGCCAGCTGCGTTTCTCTCCTCCCGCCGACGCACTTAATCGGAAGGCAGCAACACTACCTGTTCCCGCTGAGAGGCGTAATTGGAGGCGTCACGCGAACCGCGGCCTTGTACAGTACAGGAAAGACGGAGCTAATCTACTGCTGCTCAGTTCTGCGCGCCTCTGCAGGCAAAAAAAGCAAGCAGGGAGCAAATTTGGGGTGTAAAATAGAGATGCCCGACACGGTCGAGTTATTGGCCCACTGTTTCACTTGATGGGTGCTAAGTGACCAAACAACTACAGTTTGTTGTCGAGTAGTAGCGGAAATGATAACAGTGAAAAACTTAATATCGAGATTGGTGATCACGAAGCAGTTGATTTTAAAGAATTCTGCTAGTTTGGCAGGAAAATAAGCCGTGACGGACGGAGCAAGTATAACATAAAAATCAGACTAGCACTGGCAAAAAGAGCGTTCCTGGCCAGGAGAATTGTACTAGTACCAAAAACAGGCCTTAATTTCAGGAAGAAATTGCTGAGAATGTGCGTTTCAAGCAGAGGATTGAAATGTGAAACATGGGACTATGAGAAAACCGCAAAAGAAGAAAGTCGAAGCATTTAAGACGTGGTTCTACAGAAGGATGACGAAAAGTAGGTGGACTGATAAGTAAGACATGAGGAGGTTCTCCGCAGAATCGGCGAGGAAGGGAATACACGGAAAACAGTGACAAGGAGAAGGGGCAGGGTGGTAGGACATCAGGAAAAAACTTCCACGGTACTAGAAAGAGCTGTAGTGGTTAAAAGCTGTAGAGGAAGACAGTGATTGGAATATATCCAGCGACACAGGTTGCAAGTGCCACCTGGAGATGAAGAGGTTGGCACACGGGAGGAATTCGTGGCGGGACACAACAAACCAGAGGACTGTTGAATCTAAAGCAAAAGGCTCGGGTCACGGTGTTCATTATGTAACCTTTCCACCTCCGTCAGTGTATGTCCTACCCACGACCTCCTCCGTTGCTGAATGCTCAGCACAGTTGGCTGCCATGTAGAAGATACGGCTTAGATTCCCGATAATGGCATGGAATTTTCCTCGGGGGAGGAGTGGTATGGGGTGCACCCAGCCTCGCGATTCCGACTGAAGAGCTACTCGAACGAGAGGCAGTGGCTGCACGGTCTAGGAATTTGGAAATGTGGTGTGCTGACCGTAGCGCATCCGCGTGACGCCGCTAGGCACAGGATGACACGGCGGCCGGTCCACATCTCGCGGGCCTTCCGGGCCCGGACGATTAGCTCGCCGTGTGTCTAGTGTCTGCTTATTGCGGACCACAGGTGTTGCCACTGCCTGAACGCCGCAGTGTAAGGCACCCCCTGCCTGGCTCCGCAGACGGCCGGGAGTCGTTCGCAGGTGTCGCAACGCCGCGGGCGCGCACTGTCGTTGCATTCGCAGTCCCTGACTGCGCGGGTCCCCCCCGTAAATCTGCCGCCTATCGGCTCACCGGCCTGCTGTTTCGCCGTCCTCAGGCCGCATTTCATCCGCCTTTTTAATCGTACCGCAGCCGCGGCGGCCGGCACTTTCACGCCGTATTCGGAATGCGGCGCACCCAGCCGTGTGTTTTCGTGCGCCGATAGCCGATAGTCGCGCGGACGGCGGCTTCGGCAATTGCTTCGTCGTTTCCGAACGTTTCCCCCCCCCTCCCCCCCCCCCCTCACCACGAGTCCGTCGCGGGGAAATGCTCAGGGATCCTCCTTAAAGCCCTGTTTTGGTGAGCCATCTTCTTGCCGTGATCACGGACTGTTTTCAAATACGAATGTCGCATTCCTGTGCTTCCCAGAACGAATCTTTCACTCTGCAGCTGAGTGTACGCCGTTTTGCAACTTCCTGGCAGATCAATACAGTGTCATAATGAGAGCCTGTGATGAGCGTGGAAGCGGCATTTATCGGCTATACATTTTGTTGTGATAACCGATTTCGGCGTTCGCCATCTTCAGATCTACACTGAAGTGCCAGAAGTCACGAGATATCTTTTAGTATCGTGTCGGACCTCATTTTCGCTGTGTAGAGCGGAAACTCGACGTGGCATGGACTCAACAAGTCGTCGTGCAGTAATACCGAGCCATACTGCCTTACAGCCGTCCACAATTGCCGGTGCAGGATTTTGTGCACGAATTGACCTCCGGATGAAGACCCATACGTGTTACATGGGTGGCGGCCAAATCATTCGCTCGAAATGTGCAGTATGTTCTTCAAACAAATCGCGAATAATCACGAGCTGGTGACATCCATAAAAACTGCATCTTTCTTTCCACGAATGGGTGCAAATGGTGTCCAAGTAGCCGAACATAACCATTTGCAGCCAATGATCGGTTCAGTTAGACCAGGGGCTCTAATCGATTCCGTGCAAACACAGCTCGCACGGTAAGGTATAGATGTTTGTTCTTTCCGCACGCTATACTAAATAATGGGAATTGTGAAGACGGTTCGATGAGCCCTCTGCCAGGCACTTAAATGTGATTTGCTGAGTATCCATGTAGCTGTAGTGTAGATAGCTTCCACAGTCCCTTGCGGAGAACTTGGGTCCATAGCTTCGTGAGGACTGCGCCACACTCTTACCGACTGAAATCTGGACCCGTCTGACCAGAGCACGATTCTGCAGGTGTCTGGGTCCAACCGCGACGGTCACGAGACCAGGAGAGGCGCTGCAGGCGACGTCGTGCTGGTAGCAGAGGCACTCGCACCGATCGCCTGCTGCCGCACACCATCAACGCCAAATGTCTGCGCACCGTCCCATACGATACGTTCGCCGTACTCCGACATCGAGTTATCTGACGCCGTGCTCCTTGTCTGTTAGCACGGACAACTGTGCGCACACGCCGCTGCTCTCGGTCCTTAAGTGGGGGCCGTCGGCTGCTGCGGTGAGAGGTGACGCCCGACACTCGGTACTCTGACGCCGTGAATCTCGGAATACTGAATTAGCTATTTCCGAAACTGAACGTCCCAACCGTCCAGCTCCAACTAGCATTCCATGTCCAAAGCCTGCTAACTCCCGTCGCGTGGCCATAACCACTCGGAGAACCTTCACACGCGAATCACCTGAGAGTACGAGTGGCAGCCCCGCCACTGCACTGACCTTCCACGCCTCGTACACGTCATACTGCCGACATCACCGCTGTCCCGTGACTTTTGTTGCCCCAGTCTACAGGCTTATTCATAAGGACCTCCGGTGTTTCAGATGACGTCTGGACGAAAACTACAAGGCACGCGAGAAATGACACACACCATCGGATAGGCCGTCCCTCCGTGTCTCGACGCGTAAAAGGCGCCTGACGTAGTTGCTCTACGAGGCAGGTGACTCGGAACACGACAAATCATCCGCTCTCTTCTTCACCGTCGAATTAGTAGTTCACACCTGCATATACGATACCTTGACGAACACATTTCCAAAGCCGGTTGTTATCGCGCCTTCACAGGTGATTCGTGCCAGCGAATTAATTGAATTACACACTCGTATTGACGTTTGTGGCAACACAAACTGCCCGTATCGAGCACTTGTAATGTCAATTCAAGACTTGCAGAGTCACTCTATGCACAGATATGTCCTTTTTCCGTCTGCTTCCTAGTTTTCAAGCAGTAGTTTTCTGAAACCCTGGATATATGAGTAACCCTACATAAAGGAAGAACTAGCGTTAACAACTGTAGCTTAACAGCATAATAAGGAGCAATTCTACATATACACGGTGCAGCCTATGTTCGACGTCGACGTTCACTAACCACAGACAGACGAAAGGTGGGAACGCCGCCACTACAGCACTAGAGCGTACATAAAGTGTGTCGAGGGCACACGCAAAACACTGCAGTCGTTGTCGTAATCCGGAAACGGAACGATTTGTCCGACATCAGAAAGACACGACCTTCAGCTTCCGGGCCAATGTTGGACGGATTTCCGAAACGGCTGAGCTAATAAAGTTTTCGCGTGCCGCTACGGTTAAAGTATACCACGCGTGGCAAAATGGCGCCGTCCAAAACCTAACTGTGGCGCACCAGGCGCCGCAGATGACAGGTTCTGGACTGCGGCTGCACAGGCGTCTGCGGGCGAGAAGCCGCCCAGATGAACTGCAACCAACAGTAAACAGCGAGATACGGAAAATTCGTACATATAAAAATCGTTGTACCGGGTGGTTATAATTAAACTCTCTCTATTTAACACGGAAAGTAATTACCGTACGCGGACCAAACTTCGTAGCATTTATGTCGAGGACATGGGGAAGACAAATAATGCAGAATCAACTAAACTGAAACACTTTTAGTGTGCTGCTACGGTACATCATACCATTACATACCGGTACCATTACTGCTGCACAAGGGGTTCAGTAACACGCCCACGCCCATCTGAGTCCAGAAGAACTTGGAAGCGCGGGTTCGCATTATACACAGCAGAAGGAATCATGTCCGTAGGTATGCTGGCTACCTCTCTTGATATACTGTGCTTCAGATCAGCTCATGTGTGAATGTTCCTGTGGTAAACCCTGTCCTTCAGGTAGCCCCACAACCAGAAATCACAGGGAGTGAGATCAGGTGACCGTGCCGGGCAAGCATTTGGAAACGATCGGCTGATAATTCGATCGTTGCCAAATGTGTTTGGGAGAAGCAGGTCAACTTCACGAACGATGTGCGGCGAGGCCCCATCTTGCATGAAAACTGTTGCGTTTAAAATGGCTCTAAGCACTATGGGACTTAACATGTGGGGCCATCAGTCCCCTAGACTTAGAACTACTTAAACCTAACTAACCTAAGAACATCACACACACATCCATGCCCGAGGCAGGATTCGAACCTGCGACCGTAGCAGTCGCGCGGTTCCGGACTGAAGCGACTACAATCGCTCGGCGACCGCGGCCGGCTCTGTTGCGTTTAGTGTGTGTGTCTCTCTCCTGCAGGGCGGGTATGACAAGCCGGCGAAGCATATCGCAGCAACGCTGGCCAGTCACACTCCACGTCTTTGGTCCTTGACCGCCAACCTCTTCAAAGGAGAATGAGCCAATGATGAACGCAACTGTGGAGCCACTCCATACGGTGACACAGTGACTGGAGGTGAAGAACCCCACACTCGGCACAATTCTGTGTGTTCCCTTCATCCGGCATAGAAAAATGGGGACGGTCGAGGGCCAGTCCACGTGAACGTCAATCCCTGAGAGAAAGTGGAGAGCGAAGTCAAGACGTCGTTGTGCGTCCTGTGGTGCAAGCTGGATCTTGTACGGATACCATTTGAGAATGGATCGAAGCACCTTCCGCACAGTGGACCACGGGATGTTCAACTGTCGTGACACAGCACGCGCACTGCCTAACTATCGGGAACTGCGCGAAGCGTTGTTTGCCACAGCAACATCGACAACCTGTGGTGCAACCGGTGGTCGGCCTCTTCCCGGAGCGACGCCCAGTTGTCCAGTTGATTCGAACTTCTTCCTGATGCTCCGCACGGCAGGGAGAGAAAGAGGACCCTCCCGTCATCCTTCCAGCGGGCGATATTCTCCAAGTGGAGCTGCAGCATTACTGTTGTTTTGATAACAGAGCTTCACCAATAATGCCCTGATCATTTTGTCCGAGCTCATGTTGACATGTCAACAAGTGCACTGCGGTTGGTCAGGTGTGTGACACTGTGAATCACGATGACAGATCACAGCACTTGGCAGCCATAGTTGGAACTTGACGCTAGTCGTGTATCCCACACTCTTGACATTAATGCTACCAAGTTTGCTACTTGTACGGTAATTAGTTCACGTGTCAAAACGTGTTTCATAACGTGTTATATTGGAAAAGTTTAATTACAACCTCACCCTATGTCTGTGTGTTTTTTCCAAATCTCCTCCTAAACCACTGGACCGATTTCAACCAAGTTTGGTTCACGTTTGCCTTACCGTCAGGCAACAATCGCTGTGGGAATAGCAACCTTTTACCTACCATAATTCAGGAAGTATGACGTCAAAAACATTGATATGCGTGACGAACTGCTACCCCACACCTGACGTTCAAACTTACAACTTCTTTTCTTTTCGCAACTTATTTCGCAGAAGGTATCAACGTTTGCCGGTGAATGTACTACACTAATATTGTACGACAAACAGTTCGTGAGATAAGACATCATAAACACTCACATGCGCGAAAAGAAAATGCTGGATCTTGCACGAAGTTTTAATACATTATTCTTTACTACTGAGGCACACCTGCAGTCGAGTCAGGTTATGGAAATCCCTGAGGCAGCGATTTTGATAGTTTTCAACTGCAAAGCGCAGACGACGGTACGCGAAAACAGTAGTAGTCCACAGAGCTCCCATGAGGCGTTGGCACACGGAAAATCACAAAACAGCGACTACACACGCGAAGCAGCTGCATCCCGCGTGCAGGAAGTGCCCGGCACCATCTCACGCCGAGTCATCTGCAGGGCTTAAATGCACATTACAGAGAATTTGCATTTTGCGTACCTCGTTTCTTAATTTGCATACAGTACGTAAGACAGTTGTACACTGTGCGTATTTCTTTGTACGACTGGTTCATAATTCCAGCCGGCCGCGGTGGCCGAGCGGTTCTACGCGCTTCAGTCCGGAACTGTGCGACTGTTACGGTCCCAGGTTCGAATCCTACCTCGGGCATGGATGTGTGTGGTGTCCTTAGGTTAGCTTGGTTTAAGAAGTTCTACATTCTAGGGGACTGATGACCTCAGATGCTCAGTCCCATAGTGCTCAGAGCCATTTGAACCAATTCATAATTCCAAAGGTGTTTTCATAATATGTGGAAATGACCTTTTTTCGATATTACACTACGAACACAGTTAATTTCTTGTTTCAGTTTCTAATAGGATGTTGGCAAAATGAATCGGGTCGGATAATGCCGAAATTGTCAGTTGACAAGCAATAGAGGACCAGAAAACCTTAAAAACTCGAAATCTTACGTGCTACAACGTTTTGGTAGACAGATTACGATTCTACACACCAAATTACATACTAACTGATATAGAAAATGGCTTTCGAGTAGTGTTATTAGTCAGAAGTAAAGATTAACGCACTAAAGTTTCGTAATGAGAATCAGAAAGTAGCGAAAAAGGACGAAGGAAGAAGATAGTGCAGTAGAGGTGGGTGTAGCTGTTCAAAGAAACGGTGTAGGATGTTTAATGAGAAACGTCCTGGAAGTCTGATGAGAACTTGAAAGAAACGAAAGAAGAACAAGGAAGGAGTTGGTGCAATGGGAGTGAGTGCAGTCGGGCTGATGCTGATCGGGAGGAGGGCTTTATCCAGCCGGAGCGGCCGGTCACTGACGTTGAAGGTGACCGCGCTGAGCGCGCCGTCGCTGCGTAAGAGCACCTGAGGCGGCCGACATTCCGGGCGCACGCGTCCTCCGTGGCCCGGTAATGCCCTGGAACGCTGATTTTAAAATCAAATTTTACGGCGCACTAGTTGCGGAGTCGTGTCGCTGGGCGTCCCGGGAGGACAAACTATGCGGCGCGCTCCACGCTCGGCGGAGGGTCGTCGCGAGGAGGCAACACAGCCTCCGGGCCAGGCTGCAGGTGTCGCGTTGCCGCGGGATAACGGCCGGCGCCTCTCTGATGGGAGGCGACGCGGCCGCTTCGGGGACACGCCCACCGCGGACGTCACCTAGCGACGCCCCTGCGCGGCCCGGCTCCGCTAGCTGCAGCTGCCCCTACCACGCCCGGCTTCTGGGAGACGTCACCTTCTGATAGCTGACACAAATGATATCATCACGTGAACGAGACACCTCTATTACTAAGCGGCTCACAACAGTCCAGCCACCTTCGAGGTGAGCAAGTGTCTCAATTTAGACCACTCGGTTTTATTACTTTTGTATACATTGCGGGAGCGAACAGTGATCAGTGTGTTACAAACATATTGATTGGACAAGTATATTATACTAGAACTGACATGTGATTACATTTTGACGCAATTTAGGTGCATAGATCCTGACAAATCAGTATCCGGAACAACCACCTCTGGCCGTAATAACGGCCTTGATACGCCTGGGCATTGAGTCAAACAGAGCTTGGATGGCGTGTACAGGTACAGCTGCCCATGCAGCTTCAACACGATACCACAGTTGATCAAGAGTAATGACTGGCGTATTGTGACGAGGCAGTTGCTCGGCCACCATTGGCCAGACGTTTTCTGTTGGTGAGATATGTGGAGAATGTGCTGGCCAGGGCAGCAGTCGAACATTTTCTGTATCGAGAAAGGCCCGTACAGGACATGCAACAGCGTTCGTGCATTATCCTAGTGAAATGTAGGGTTTCGTAGGGGTCGAATGGAAGTTAGAGCCAAGGGTCGTAACATATCTCAAATGTAACGTCCACTGTTCAAAGTGCCGTCAATGCGAACAAGAGGAGACCGAGACGTGTAACCAATAGCACCCCATACCATCACGCCGGGTGATACGCCAGTATGGCGATGGCGAATACACGCTTCCAGTTTGCGTTCACCGCGATGTCGCCAAACAGGGATACGACCATCGTCATGCTGTAAACAGAACCTGGATTCATCCGAAAAAATGACGTTTTGCCATTCGTGCACCCAGGTTCGTCGTCGAGTACAGCATCGCATGCGCTCCTGTCTGTGATGCAGTGTCAAGGGTAACCGCAGCCACGGTGTCCGAGCTGATAGTCCATGCTGCTGCAAACGTCTTCGAAATGTACGTGCAGATGGCTGTTGTCTTGCGAACGTCCTCATCTGCTGACTCAGGGATCGAGACGTGGCTGTACGATCCGTTACAGCCATGCGGATGAGATGCCTGTCATCTCGACTGCTAGTGATGCGAGGCCGTTGGGACCCAGCACGGCGTTCCGTATTACCCTCCTGAACCCACCGATTGCATATTCTGCTGACAGTCATCGGATCTCGACCAACGCGAGCAGCAGTATCGCGATACGATAAACCGCAATCGCGATAGGCTGCAAGTCGGAAACTTGATAGTACGCATTTCTCCTCTTTACACGAGGTATCACAACAACGTTTCACCAGCCAACGCCGGTCAACTGCTGTTTCTGTATAAGAAATCGATTGGAAACTTTTCTTATGTCAGCACGTTGTAGGTGTCGCCAGCGACGCCAACCTTGTGTGAATGCACTGAAAAGCTAATGATTTGCATATCACAGCATCTTCTTCCTGTCGGTTAAATTTCGCTTCTTTTGCACGTCATCTTCGTGGTGTAGCAATTTTAATGGCCAGTAGTGTATTTACTATCAAAAACAGTCTTGATCACAATTTATAGTAAACACTTGGTTTTAATTCCGCCGCCGACTCTCATCGAAAATGGCCGAACACTGATCACCCGAAATATACATTTTTGACGCTCTATAGCTGCCTCTAGTATCACGTAAGTCATTCCCTGATGTTTTAACAGATGTCCAATGATGCCTCCCTTCTTCTTGTCAGTGTTTTGCAGATATTCCATCCTCGCCGATTCTGCGTAGAAGGTCCTCATTCCTTACTTATTAGTCCACCTAATTTTCAGTAGTCCTCTATAGGATTGCATCTCAAATGGTCCGATTTTCTTATTTTCTGGTTTTACCACAGTCCGTGTGGCACTACCACACAATGCCGTGCTCCTAACGTGCGTTCTCATAGAATCCTTCATCAAATTAAGACCTATGTTTGACACTAGTAGACTAGTAGACGGATGCCCTCTTACTCAGTGCTAGTCTGCTTTTTATGTCCTTGCTCCTTCCGTGATGGGTTATTTTGCAGCAGAATTTCTACGTCTGTTTCGTGATTTCCAATTCGCACTTTTTCTCGCTGTTCCCATTTCTGCTACTTCTCACTACCTTTGTCTTTCTTCGATTTACTCCGTACTCACTGGACCGTTCATTCCATTCGATACATCCCCTAATTCTTCTTCACTTCCACTCCGGATAGCATCGTCAGATCTTATCATTCGTGTTCTATCCAAATCCCGCTCCAGCTACTACCAGGTCTGGGTGTTACGATCGGATTTTGCAAAGGTTAACTGAACTGGTGTCCGGATGCCCCTCCTGTCGCGTCCCCGTACCCTCGGGGATGGAATCAGTGTACCCCAGCTGTCTGCGTCTAGTGTGTCAAATGTCTGCGAGTCGTGTAACTGAGGCGGAACGTGGGGACCTGACCAGTATTCACATAGTGGGATGTGGAAAACCGCCTAAAACCACATCCAGGCTGGCCGGCACATCGACACTTCGTCCTTAACTCGATTCAGGGCTGGCACACCTACCCGAGTCCAGGAGGCAGCGCATCAGCGCTGTCGGCTGACCTGGCGGGTCTCATCATCGATATCCTACTTATATTAATGAATGCGTAACTCGGCTCATACTGCGCTGCACAGGTTGCTTACTGCCTCACCTACCGGCTTCCACGAGCAACAAAAATATGATTTTGAATATTTCATATAATTATTCACTGAATTTAAAATTTTGTAATGCTGTCATAATTTCCCCATTAAGAGGTATAATCTTACGTTAAAAGTTTAGCACAATAAGTCAAGTATTAAAGTTAGAAACTGTGTGTGTATGTCCTGAAGCAGCATAACTCACGGGGCTCAAATTCTGCAGATTATATTAGTCCAGTGTTCGAGAATAAGGGCACTTACAGACTTCTAATAAATTTTACACATAATTGAAAACCTTTTCGAAACTATTTCTCACTCACGCCTCCCATAAATAATGAAAAAAAGTGTATATCGCTTACCACATTTTCACTGCTCATGCATTAAAACTTCAACAGCAGGCATGACATTTTAATTTACTACGTCGCCTTGCATTTTCCAGACAGTATCCAAATATACCACTGAGTGTCCCTGCGAGAATACATCTTTGCACGACACACAGGTCGGGTGATAGGAGAACATTCAGGGGAGGAGGATCGGGGGCGGAGCGTGCCTGCGGAAGGAGGACAGCGTTACTTATAAAATTTTCCTAACCAATGCACATAAATTATTGATACGGGCCTGTCATCAAGGACACGTATGACATTTAACACTGTATCAATAAAGACGATGTTCTGCACTGTGCCTCACAGAATAAGCATCAAACTATTGACTCTAAGGTCTGGGGTTCGGCTAACGATCAATTCTCGTTTTGCCTCTTGCAGTACTAACGGCATCACGAAACCACTGAATCATCTGTAACGTGCATTTCCGAGAGGCGTTCAATAAGTAATACAACACATATTTTTTTCTGGCAGCAGGTTGGTTTTACCCACGATTCAAATACACCATATTATTCCCAACTCTTTTGACCACAAAGCCCTATCTTTCAAAATATTCTCCTCTCAGTATGGCGGCCTAACCCTGCTTTACTGGGAGGGCTTGTATGCCCGCGTAGTAGAACTCTACTGGTCGACTTGCTGGCTCAGTAATCAATAACCTCCCCATCAAAAACGTATTGCTTCCCGCAGAGTGCATCCTCCATTCGGGCAAACAGGTGGAAATCTAAAGGTGCGGGATCTGAGCGGTACGGTGGATGAGGAAGAACAATCCAATGTAAGATCTCCTCTCGGGTATGCAAACTTGGGTGAGGCCTTGCGCGTCATCGAGAAGGAGAAGTTCGTTTGCGTTTTTGTGGAGACTGTCACCTTGAATGAGCCACCACGCGGAAGATCCGAAAGGTTTGCGCGACCTTGTTGTCGCCTCGCTGAACGACTCACCGTGCTTTTATTCACTGCCAGGTCAGCACAGATATTCTGCGACGGCCTGTGAAAAACTGCGATGCTCTGGTTTCCCACCGAAAGAACTCAACAACATCTCTGTGCTTGTGCCGCACCTCCGTCACAGACGCCACCTTGAAGGCGACGTACAGCACCGCCACTTACCGGAACTTCATGAAAGTATCGTATCTGAAGTGAGAATACTCACCGACGTCACACAACAAACTCCCCATTTTTCAACGAAATTGTTGGAGTAAAAAAGTGTTGGATTACCTACTGAACACCACTCGTATTTACCGGCAATTAGCGCTGGTCAAGTGACCATCTTCAATTCACGTACCTATTAGTAGGAACGTATAACAAATAGAAATTATCAAAACAATCATTGTGATAGGAATCCGCCTCCATAGCTGAGTGGTCAGCGTGTTTGGTTCAAAAATGGTTCAAGTGGCTCTGAGCACTATGGGACTTAACATGTGAGGTCGTCAGTCCCTAACTAACCTATGGACATCACACACATCCATGCCCGAGGCAGGATTCGAACCTACGACCGAAGCGGTCGTGCAGTTGGAGACTGAAGCGCCTAGAACCGCTCGGCCACAGCAGCCGGCAGCGTGTTTGGCTGCCACGCGGAAGACCCGGGTTCGAATCCCGATACAGTCACGGACTTCCCGTTGGTGAGAGGACTGGAGTGGGCTGCACTCGGCCTCGTGACGAGTCGTGGCAAGTCGAGCACGAAGTTCGACAAACCGTGAGCAATACACTGCAGCCGGAGTACCCTCCTTCGGGAGTGAGCTGAGGTCGAGATAAATATGAACCGGAGCCTGGAGCCAAGGTGGTGTCGGGCTCTCACCCTCTCTGAAGGTGGTAGGGAGGGCAGAATCCAATTGTCGAAGCAGGCGACGGAAGCGGACTCCGGGGGGCAGCAGGGCAGACACATACAAGCCGTACTGACGGTCGAGAGAATCGGCGAAGAAGGACTGGTAAGAGGGGTGGTCGGGCATAGACAACAGCTAGGAGCTACAGCGGCGCCAGGGTCCAGGAAGCCGACAACGGCCACGAGGGAAGCGTGCAGGCACCGAGCCCCTCCACACCGCATCCAGACGACGCAGGGCGAGGCGGCGGTCGGTCGGTCCCGACTGACCCGTCGGGGCCAGAGCAGCGGAGCATTGTGGACAGAATGTGCTGACGGAGACCGTTAAGTCAAGTTGAGCGAAGGTTCCTTGTCTTCCACTACATAATTGCTACGAGTTGCAGCACCTAAAGGAACAGTTAAAAATACAAATGTGCGGAGACTTCGTACAAACCGTAGCTTACAAAAATCTAACACGAGTATCTGTTGGATATACAGTATCTGATCAAAAGTATTCGGGACACCACTACGTAATGCGGATCCGACCGCTAGCTGTCACAAGCAGCAGAAGCGCCAGTGCGAAAGGAGGCGAAGCGTTGTCAGTAGAGAGACAACAACAGCAGAGTGGACACCTGAGTCACTTCCAACGTAGGATAGTCGCTGGCTGTCACCTGGGTAGCGAACCCATCAGGGACATTTCAATCCGTGTAAAACTGTCCAGTCAGTTGTTGGTAACGTCGACTTTGAAGCGAAAACGGGAAAGAACGACCGCGTCCAAACGAAGACCAGGCGGAGCTCCCTGAAGTACCGACGGAGATGGACCGTCGTGCATCGAGGAGGGCGGCTTTCCAGGAATCCCACCAGAGCTACAAAGCTGGCACAGGGGGCTAGAGGCAGAGACGTACACTGGCCGACTAGCTCCTTGAATGCGACCCTTTTATGTAGTCAGTGTTAAGTGAGGCTTGAGACGCTGTAAAGAACGACCCCACTGGACGAGGATGACTGGAAACGGGGTGACTGGAAGTGATGGATCGAGCCGTTCCCAACGGCAATCCGGTCGGACAGTTTGGGTTTAGCGGACGCCTCGAGAAGTCTACCTGCCATCGTGCGTGGTGCGAACAGTGAAGTACAGGGTAAGCTGAGTTACGGTTTTGGCGTTTTTTTCGTGGTTAGGGTGTGGCCCCCTCGTCGTGTTTAAGAAAACCCTAAATGTGGGAGCCGGCCGGAGTGGCCGAGCGCTTCTAGGCGCTACAGTCTGGAACCGCGTTGCCGCTACGGTCGCAGGTTCGAATCCTGCCTCGGGCATGGATGTGTGTGACGTCCTTAGGTTAGTTAGGTTTAACTAGTTCTAAGTTCTAGGGGACTGATGACCTCAGAAGTTAAGTCCCATAGTGCTCAGAGCCATTTGAACCTTAATGTGGGAGGATGTTAACACACTGTACAGCACTGCGTATAACAGAGGAACACTTCAGAGACGACAGTTGTTTGTATCAGCACAACAGTATACAAATGAGTTCGTGATTTGTAGACAATAAAATCCTTTAAACTGACTGGCCGGTCTAGAGAGTAGATCTCGCCCCCGATGAAGTCCTTTGGGATGAGTCAGAATGTTGGCTTCGCTCCAGACGCTGGACTACTCTCTCTCTGGGTTCGGCTCTAGAGGAAAACTGGGCTACCATTACTCTACAGGCATTCACACGCCTCACCTGATTGAAACTGTCCTCAGGAGAATCCAGGCAGCCCAGTGATAGCTGCCCAGATACTGTTGATCACATAGTGTACATAGCCGTGTACGCGATACTTATGATTTATTTGTTTTAACAGATGAAACAGCCTTTACTTTGATTCTTTCCTCACCGGCTGTCTGTAGCTGGCCCATCTATTGTCCAGCCCCTTTAGCTGCGGGCCGGCTAGTCACTTTTTTCGTAGAACTTTATTCCCGATTTGGTTCACAATAATCTCCCTCTCGCTCTCGACGTCCCCTTTCAGCGACCGACAGCTGGCCGCTCGAACGACAGCCAGCCATATACCCACGCCCCCTTCACCGGTTGCGTGTTTAAAGCGTGCCTTGCCTTTGCCGGCGCTGGTCTTTTCGTCGACACGCTGGGTTCATGGTCGGCTGAACCATACCGGGACAAGACACGGAAAACACACACACACACACTCTCTCTCATTGCCTTTCGCCTTAAGCACGCGGTGTCCCTGACCTGTCGCCGTTTTAAACAGCGAGCCGGGGGAAACAAAAGTACGACAGGACACGCCGTTCCAAAGCATGAGAAGAAGCGCCCCAGACAGTGAGCATTTCCTGTGGAAAATGGAGTTCATCTTCAACTCATTTGAAACACGACACGATGTATAGGTCAGAAGCTGTTGCAGTGAATATGTACACAGAGACAACTGGTCTCCGAGAAACGCCCATTTCAAGTCACAGATCAGCAGCAGATCAGGTTTACGGAACGTTCCTTGCCGTAAAATACGTAATTGGATCATCTGTCAGTCACAAACGCGCGTGTGTGTGTGCAGGGTGTTTCACATTTGTAGAGGTCGCAGGTGACGTTTTGTACAGGAAGCCACGTCCGGGAACGTTTGGCTGCAAACGGCAGGGTCCCGCTCACTCGCCTCACCTGGCTCCCTGCCACGTTCTCTTGTTTCCACGCATAAAAAGGGGCACCAAAGGACACCGATTTGACAACACTGAAGAAGTCGAGAAAAAAATGGGGCAGGGTCTGTCAGCTGTTTCTAAAGATGACTGCAAAAAATGTTTCGAACAGTGGAAACAGGTGGGACAAACGTATCAGTTGTAATGGAGAGTATTTTGAAGGGGATAAGGTTGGTTTGTAAACATTTTGAAAATTTACAGCTTTTAAAAAACAATTGCGAGTTTTTTTGGTACCTCCTCGTATTTAACGTGTTGAATTGCGTGCGTACAACCCGGACCTAAGCCCTATAGAGCGTGCCTGGGATGTTCTCGGCAGACGTGTTTCTCGACCAGCACCCCCTCCAAGAACCCAGCAAGAACTGAAAAACCGCCTTGAGAGACGACTGGGACAATTATTTCCCAAGGACTTCCAAACAATTTAGTAGTGAGCCTGAATAACAGGTGCAAAATGAGCTTTAGTGTTCGAGGAGGGCGTATTCCTTACTGAGAGACCGATATGCACCTTCATGTGGGAGTCTGTGCTGTGCCAAACGTCTCTGTTATCCCGATTTCCCATTTGGTGAAAGTCGCACCATTTTACGTTACAAATATACCACTCCACTTCTGTTACTGTGTTTCAGGTCGTCCATCGCCTTTAATTCTACCGTCAACAAATCACAACAGTGTTTATGATCCAATATTAACGATACAGAACTTTGCGCATTGCTCAGCGGTCAGAAAGGAACAATCATTTTCTGCAAACAAGTCTTCCACTTCACAGGGTTCGCTCAGGTTGCTAGCAACCGACAAGTGTTCAGTGTTCCGCATTCGCAAAGTTCACGACCGGTGATATCGTACTTCTTCAAACACGTTCAGCACTTCGTCACCCTTTTTGTCAATCTGTTGAGGGTCTTCCGTGTCGCGTACTGGTGACTGCAGTAGCTTCTCCTTCGCTGTTCATAATCCTCCATGCAACATTATTCTCCACATCTCAATTCGGATGGCTTCTCCTTGTAATATACCTTGTACTGCGCCCAAATTGTGTAACGTTATTGAATACAGTCGATTCGCCTGCGATAGACCTCAGCGCTCTTTGCATTGCGGTATTTTTACCGTGAAATGACAATTTACCAAAAAGAGACCGAGACAGACTTACTCACGATAGAGCTCGGACCAGATGGTCGAGGTTATTGCGACTAGACTCATTTCTAAAGTCTAGGCATTTTTGGCAGCAGCGATTGCATGATTTTTAATTTATGTTCTCTTCATGTCGTTACTGTGACTTAATTATCAAACAAGTACACACATCAAAAAAAGTTTTGCATCATCCCGGTTCCCAGAACTCCTCAAGATAGACGTTGACTGTGGATACAGTATCACAGACACAGTCCCTTTCACTGTTCAGAGATGGCATTAAACCTGCTCAAAGATGTAAACAGCCATGCCTGAGCAGCGCTTATTAGATTGAGGGTGTCCGACAGCCGATCAGTTCCAGTCATTCCACGGCTCGTGTTGTCTGTAGTTCGACCATGCCTAGAAGGTCGACCCCGCGGTTCGATCGCATCAACAACGGAAGTGTCCAGGCGTCTCGGAGTGAACCAAAGCGACGTTGTTCGGACACGGAGGAGATACAGAGAGACAGGAACTGTCGACGACATGCCTCGCTCACGCCGCCCAAAGGCTACTGCTGCAGTGGATGACCGCTACCTACGGATTATGCCTCGGAGGAACCCTGAGAGCAACGCCACCATGTTGAATAATGCTTTACGTGCAGCTACAGGACGTCGTGTTACGACTCACACTGTGCGCAATAGGCTGCATGATGCGCAACTTCAATCCCGACGTCCATGGCGGGTCAACTTTTTTTTTTTTTTTTTTCATCAGTCTACTGACTGGTTTGATGCGGCCCGCCACGAATTACTTTCCTGTGCTAACCTCTTCATCTCAGAGTAGCACTTGCAACCTACGTCCTCAATTATTTGCTTGACGTATTCCAACCTCTGTCTTCCTCTACAGTTTTTGCCCTCTACAGCTCCCTCTAGTACCATGGAAGTCATTCCCTCATGTTTTAGCAGATGTCCTATCATCCTGTCCCTTCTCCTTATCAGTGTTTTCCACATATTCCTTTCCTCTCCGATTCTGCGTAGAACCTCCTCACTCCTTGCCGTATCAGTCCACCTAATTTTCAACATTCGTCTATAGCACCACATCTCAAATGCTTCGATTCTCTTCTGTTCCGGTTTTCCCACAGTCCATGTTTCACTACATACCCCTAGACCACGGGTAGACACTCGACTCCACTTAGAACTACTTAAACCTAACTAACCTAAGGACATCACACACATCCATGCCCGAGGCAGTATTCGAACCTGCGACCGTAGTGGTCGCGCGGTTCCAGACTGAAGCGCCCTAACCGCTCGGCCACAGTGCCTTGATCAACTTGTGGATAGTATGCCACGACTAAAACAGACATGTATCAACGCAAGATGACATACTACTGGGTATTACAGGTACCGGTGTGTACAGCAGTCTGGACCACCACCTCTGAGGTCTCGCTGTATGGTGGTAGAACGTGCAATTTGTGGCTGTCATGAGCAATAAGAACTCTGGGAATCGAGGTGATGCTAAATATGATATGTGTAGAATGGAATGTGTAGCGAAAAAGTGTACTGCTTTTTCAAGAATAGGCGTTGTTAATTATTCCAAAAGCTATATAGGATTCTCATTTTGTGAATCGAACTATATGTAGCCAAGATATCTGTACGTGCGGATTTATGAAGGATGGATGGATAGTTAGGGCCCGCACACAGTGTCATGTTCAATTTTCAAAATTTTTCATCTGTACGAATTTCTTTTCAATGGTAATATGGCGACTGTCATGCAGTTTCCAGCGGCAGTGCGATATTAACACACTAACTGACTTCGGACGGTCTACGAAGATAAAAGTTATGATTCTATAAAGCTTCTGGCACGAGCTGATGTAAGGTTTCTGAACGAGGTTACAGAAACGTCACCGAGTGAACAACGAGACTTCGTCGCAAATGTCCAACTGTAAATCCAGTAAGTGTCAGGTACTACTTCTCCTGAATTTTGAATGCAGAACACTGACCCGAAGAACAGCCTTTAATTTTCTGAGTTATGGAAGTCTCTAAAGGGAGCACCTATTGAAGACAATCCATTTCGCATTAATGGCTACAATTTTCAATTCAATGAAATTAATTATTCGCAATATTACACTCTGGATTAGAGATATTATTGTAGGTAACTGATCTAAGGGCAGTGGGCACATATTTCATGCTGAATTTGGAGTCGATGCGTTTGTAAGGAGGAACCTTTCTCCAGGTTTCAATCGTGATAGACAAGCACGTATTCCAAACAAAGGGGATGCAAAAATGCGAAATCAATTTTTGTACGGAAACAAGCAGCGTCATGTGATTACAGTTTCTTGGGAGCGCAGAGTCACGCATCGGATGTGCATCAACTGTGTGAAACCCCATTCTCGAGGTCTTACATTCACCGTGCGCGGCTGCAGACGCGAGTCCATTTTCGAGTGGCGTCGTTCGTTACCCAGAGTGAGAAGATTAAGGGACCAAAATAAGAAGAAAGCACGAATTTATTACACACGATACAGACAAAAAAGAGCTGACGGAATTCTTTTTCCTCCTATGTTCTGGACGAATAAACTTTTTGTTAGATTAGGTTTCGTTCGAACGAAGTCTGAGGAGTTAGACATTACTTGTAGGGAAAATTGTAGCGAAAAAGTAATTTTTAATGCCAGTGTGAAGTAAAACATTTCGTTCCTCCTAGCGCCTGAGGGGCGAAGCTGAAAGCGTAAACGAGGGAAAAAATAAATGCGATAAGGAATGCTCGTTCGCAAACAAGCGGCTACGATTTATTACCTGCGGTCATAATTACTTGAGAGCGCATAACTCTTGCATCGGACGTGCATTAACTTTAAAAAGCTCACTCTCGAGGTCGTAAATCCGCCGTGCACGTGCGCGCTTCATTTTCGATAGGCGTCGTTCGTCTCGTCTCTCCTAAAAACACACCACGAGTGGTGGAGGGGGGGGGGCTGAGCAACCGAAGGGGGAGGGGGAAGGAAGGAGGGAGGGAAAAAGAGGAGCGCGGCTCAACGGAGGCCCCTCGGGCGCGAGTAAGCCGGAAAATATGTGCGGGCCGAGAGAAGAAGTCGTTATCTGGTTGCGATGAATGGGACCGGCTTCCCGGGAAAAAAGCAAAAAACGAAACAAAAAGAGATCGACCGGCGCGTTCCAGATGCGCTAGCGCCCTTCTAATTAATTGGACGTGGCTTGATTGGATGAGAGCTGGCGTGTGTGTGTGTGCCTTACGTGTTGCGAAAGCGTTCCCCGCCGAAGTCTCCGGCAGTAAGGTTTCCTAAGCACGAAAACTAACGACGGCGGCAACACGTTTACTGCGCCATATAGGGGAACTCAAATAGCAGCAGATACACACACACTGCCTTCCGATAAAACTTTCACAACTTTCGACGAGCTCCGAAACAGGCTTTGGCAGCCCAAAACATTTCGGAGGTGCTCCTGCTGGAACTTCCGAGTTTCGAGATACTCTCGGTGCCGCGTCGAGGCAGGTGTTTACGAAGAAAGTGCAGTGGCTGTGTTATCGACAAGTACTATGCAGTGCTCTATCGGACATGGAAGGGTGACCGTAGGAAAGGGCGCTCTGGCGTCTAGGTACCACGAACCGCATCCAGCTGTATAACGAAATGAGAAAGAAAATTTGTTCCGGACTTAGCGCTTCGGCTACTTGAGCACGTTTCAAGCCAGACCCAAATTCCCTATGTCGTCCACGTGTCGCACCTTTACACGTACGACCCACCAATGTTGTTCCCGTAAAGGGAGGCATTTTATTTGTAAGTGGCAGGCTCAGTATCGGCCAGTATAGTTCCTTTGTTGCCAAGAAGTACGGACATGCATGCAGGCACTTAGGCGACTACAGCTGCTATGAAGGACATGAAATATATTCGCACCTGCGAACGGGAACCACCTCCGGCTGCAAAGAAAATTTATGCCTGACTTGGGCCAGAACCTGTATTTTCCACTAGTAATGGTTCTTTATTTACGTGACCATTACGGCACTCCAACCCCAGTTCTCGATACCAGTAATATCGTACTACTTTTCTGAGAAGTAACAGACATATTTTTGTGACAATATTCACATGTGGTTTTAGTAATGTATAGGTACTCCGATGTATCGATATATTACAGTGATATGGTTCTTGTGTGTATTCATTTCTGTGAGACTGTCATAATCTTTGACTTACTTGTAACCGTTTTGGCGTGAATGCGCACAGAGCAGTCTTTGTTTCACTTTGCAGAAGTTAAGTTGTTATTTCGCATTGCAAAAGAACAGCCAAGTCTTGTGTTTGGTTACAGTGGAAATTACATATATATAGAGTGATACAAATCTGTTTTTTCGATGATGTGACAGTTAAGAAGAAGTATATGTGAATTTACAAGAAGTTTAATAAAAATGTGGATCTTGAACACCAAGTCAAAAATTATTTCTACCATACCATTGTTCTGATCTGGGATTGTTTGATCATTAAGAATTTCCTGAAAAACGCATTTGTTAGGTCTTCAAATATTGCTAAAATACAGATCTGGACCTTCTAGCAGTCAAAGTGGAATCACCCTAGAATCAACTAGATGAGCCATAACGACTTCGACTAAATCTACGTGGGAATCCATTCAAGAGAAGTGCCAAAATTAATGACTTTTTTAAAACGGCTTCATTATTTCTATTCTGACGAGACCATCCACAGTCAATAACTTTGTTGTTGCCCGATAAAGCGAACCTATGCTGCCTGAGCAACATTATTAATCTGATTCCTTACCTACTTTGCAAGTGCTGGTATTCTTAGACACTGTGTGTGAGCGGTGGCCTTAGACACTTTCGCTGTTCCAGCATAACTCGTGGCTAGACCCAAACTTCCATATGTCGTCGTTCATGTGTAATTTTCGTCTGAGTTGTAAAATTTTTTGTAAAACAAAAAGTGTATGTTAAATCATTTGACACATTGATAAAGCTAGACTAATACCCTGGCAAGCCCGATAAAGGATGTGAGATCTGATCCTAATGAACACGAATCGTAATGAAACAATTCGTATTCGGGAAATATTAAAATTCAGTAGAACAGTTTGATCGTAACGGAAGTTCATTTTGGTCGGCAGAGCAGTCAACTCCCGTGTTCACTCCATCCACCACCAGCAGCAGCCACCGTCACGGCGCTTACGGCCTGACGATGGTCAAAATTATGTACCGAAACCGCCTGCCAAGCAAAATAAACACCTGTTGCAGTCGAGACTGTTCTACTGAATTTCAATATATTATACTGATTGTTGTTCACTCTTCATTAGAGAATGCTTTCTAAAATTTTATATACAGTAATAATGAAAAGCTGAGAAATGAATTAGAATTTGTTCCACCATAGAGATGTGAACCTGGGTCTTCTCGTTTACTAGGCCGGTATGCAGCCCATTACATCCCCACAGCACTGCAATTAACATAGCTGCACGGAGTATACTACTCCAATGCCCGTGGCACATATTTTAATTCATTTCTTCAGCTTTCATCATTATCGTGTATAAAGATGAGACTCAAATGTCTCGAGGAAAATGTAATTATATCATATCTAAGAAAATTTATATTTGCAAAGTCATACTGTGATTACCAAATTGTTATTATTAAGCTGCAGATAGTGCTAGGGAAGGGTATAAGTTTGCATCTGTCCCCTGTAGTTGAAAGCACGTTCATTGTGAAAGCTGCACGCAAGTCATCAAAGTGAATCTCTAAATAAGTGAGGCTCAGTAAAAGTGATTTGACTGTCCCTACGGCTGGTCTCACTGTCGTGTTGATCAGCAACGTGACGGTCGAGTGGCTGCAAAGTCAGTCACTGGTTTGGTACGGACAACTCACGCCTACAGCTCAGTTTAACTGAGTGACAACAGTTTCCAAGTCCACCGCTCATCTGCTTGAAGAGGCGCCTGGCTGCTCAGTTCATCAAGTGCGGACCAGAGAGTGTGGCGCAGAAATGACTTTTTCCAGTGTGTTTCCTATAAGGAAGACTAGTGTTTTCTCGTATTTGGTTCGTCACGCTGAACTACGGATATTCTGTGAGAAGACGTCTTAAAACAAGCTGGCGTCCACCCCTGGTTCTTCTTTCAGGCTGCTAACCAGTAACATGCTGCCTTACACTCGGTGCTGAAAATCTGTGTCTAGATGTCCTCAGTAGAGTTTCTCTCTCTAACTGGTAAATTATTTGTGTTAGCCAGTCCTGGCTGTTCTTAAATTGGGTTCAACATTTGGTTTTTGTAGCGCCTGAGCTCGGTGACATCCCAAGCCTTCACAGGGGGCCTAACTCCTGGCTTCTCAATGCACTTCGCGACGTTACCTATGACGGGCAGTGTGTTTCGAAGCAGTTCTGCTTTCTACCAACACTCAGTACATTCTCAACAGCCAATATCGCTGAAACCATTTATTCGTGTCGATTACGGGTTTGGCAATTCTCTGTTGCCATTTTAGGATCTGTGTTTACATCATTACACAATTGTGAGCACCAAAACAGTAAGTCGTGTAATGATGTCAACATAGATCTGAAGATGGCAACAGAATTCTGGAAACTGGTAATCTACATGAATAAATGATTTTAGTGTTATTGGCAGCTGAAAATACTCCAAATGATCCCCACGCTGACAATGTCGGAAGTGTATCAGCTTTCTACGTTCTGTCCAGAGTAGCGTTCTTACGGCCTCACAAATGTGCCAGTTCTCCTCCTTCCACACTGAGGACTCTGCCGCCGGCCCTGCACTGCGGCGCGCCACTCTGGCCAGCAGCGTCCAGGGCCGGCTCCGCAAACCGAAGGTTGGCTCAACAAATGGCACCGCCGGCGAATTCTTCTGCGACTTCTTCTGCAGATGTGCTTGCAGACCAGCTCAGTGCGATTCCTGGGTGGCCTCCCATTTAGATGAACCACGCAACGAAGTATAAAAATATAATTAATTAAGCACTAGCAAACACTGCTACTGATACACCGCTCATTTATTGGTTGGGATTAATTGTTCTGATTTTTTTGGTCTGTTTAATTCCGGTTATAACAGTCATAAGACAGTTCTGGAAAAAAAGGGTCACATAACCCACTTGAACTTGTGTTGTAGTTTCTTTGACAAGCAAGGGGGCTATATTATATCCTTGTTATGTCAATGATGTTTCATCAGTTTTGTCCTTCTGCAGATACCATTTCCATGCCGAAAGCCTACAGCTTCGACCAAATGCCAGGCCTGAAGACATCTAAACTACCATCACGTCCACACGAATGATGACCTGTCTGTCCGCAACTCGTGGTCGTGCGGTATCGTTCTCGCTTCCCACGCCCGGGTTCCCGGGTTCGATTCCCGTCGGGGTCAGGCATTTTCTCTGCCTCGTGACGACTGGGTGTTGTGTGCTGTCCTTAGGTTAGTTAGGTTTAAGTAGTTCTAAGTTCTAGGGGACTGATGACCATAGATGTTAAGTCTCATAGTGCTCAGAGCCATTTTTTTGATGACCTATCTTCAGTGGTAAGGGACACTAGACCTGGGACTTAAACTCAATGAGAAAAAATAATTTCACTATCCCATCGGAAATGGACAAGTTCTGAATCCCTCGAACAAATATAGCTCCTGTTCTTCTCAGTAAACACCCAACACCTTATCAAAAACAGCGAAGAACTTGGATTCAACTCTGGATGGACGTTGCAGGGGGCCGAAAATACTGTCGTTTGCCTCAAGGCCCTTAAAAAGTTTCAGAACATATTTCCACAGTATATGAAACGAAAATATGTTGAAACACTCACTGTACAAAATCTCTATTACGGTGCACAAGTACCCCAATGACCGGAAGTTGAGTACCTGCCACCTGCTCACAAGGTCTCACATATCTGCTGTAGGTGCTGTCCACGTCTGGAACAATTCAGTACCCTGTTGCTTTCAAGATGTAGCTGAAACACTTCCTTCTGTCACCTTGTTAACGTTTCTTTCTATTTCTCAATCATCACACCACTTGCTTTTTCCATATCTGCATTGTGTTTTAGCATGTTTCCCTCTATGTCTCCATCTTCCATTCCTCGTCCCTTCTTTCATTACCATTGCTACAAACCCTCATTGTTTAAATGTACGTTCCTGCAACTTGTATTTATTGCTGTACGTGGTAGGGAAAATTAAACTGCTCTGTAAAGTACGAATTTTTGTTTTTTCAATCTCCGATCGTTCGCGAAATTAGAATTGCAACGAAAATCTGATGGAGCTTTGCGCAGTGTCTGTAGTACGCCCGTCGGCCGCGTCACATCACACTTTTTAAGTTGTGAGCACACAGTGAGCACGTAAAGACGTTCAGAGCAGTAACGTCTGCCGCCAAGTGTGAAGTGCACGCAGAGGGGTTCAGGCGGATTCCATACAGCTCACATTCATCGAGAGGCAGTCCGTGTCCTCCGTCCATTTTACCAACCTAACTGCGACGAGTCTCGTGTGTTGCCGTACGCGGTCGCCCACGTCGTGGTCAGCGCCGCTGTCGCCTTCATTACCAGCACCAACTACACAACGTCGCACGTTACCGATGTCCATACAATCATCACAGCTTCCGTTTTTCCACGGATTTCAATCGGAGGCACGTTTTCAACTGGTGGCAAGCCTTCCAGATCTTGCATTTCGGCAAGGTGATGCGCACCCGCGCCCAAACAGAGTTTCTGCTTCTTGTCTTAGTTCTTGCCACGCCCTACCTTGGCCTGCAAGGTCGTCGGATCTCCCCAAATTGAGAACTTTTGGAACATTATGGGAGAAATCGAAAATTTGTGGTAACCGTCTATGGGACCAAACTGCTGAGGTCATCGGTCCCTAGACTTACGCACTAGTTAATCTAACTTAAACTAACTTACGCTATTGACAACACAGACACCCGTGCCCGAGGGAGGGTGGACTCGAACCTCCAACAGGGGGAGCCGCGTGAACCGTGACAAAGCGCCCTAGACCGAGCGGCTACCCCGCGCGGCTAGCATTACGTGCGGGCCCTACGGGCACCCCGAGTTTTGATCACCTAATGCGGCAGTTGGGCCGATTCTCCAAGATATCCTCCAGGAGGGGATCAAAGAACTCTATCGATTAATGCCAAACTGAATAAATGCTTTCGTATGGGCCAGAGGTAGAACAACACGTTATTGACTTGCACAATTTGTGAAGCTCTTTCTCTTGCGTACATCATCCAATTTTGTTGCACCCAACTCTGCTCCTATTGCGCTGATATGTGTTAAAATGTGTGATATACTGATGGAATAGCAATGTATCTTGTCGCTCCTGTGTCGCAGGACACTATAGACGTCGAATTTAAGGGTGTACACGAAACAGTTAAAATTGCCGCAGTGCATGATCCCGATACTGTCAGTGTATCGACATTCAGACTTGTGGCAGTCGTTCATACCAATGCGACTGGACCGTGTATAAATATGTCAGTATCACTCGCCTGCAGCACTTCTAAATTTAAATTGTGACGTGTACGACTGTGTAGGGAAACTTACGACAGGATACATTTTTACTGATCACTCGCAAATATTTGCATGTTTGCACACGGTACCCACGATTTCCGTCCCATTCGGACAATTTCATTAATGATTACAAGCTACGTGGCGTCGACTGTTGCGTTCCACCCGCTGTCCCAAATAGACCCAACCTCTCTCTGTGGAATTTTGTTGATTGGGGAAGGAGATTAGTCTTTAACGAGGTCATTAGAGGCGGAGCACAAGCTCGGAGCAGGGAAGAATGACGAAGGAAATCGGCCGTGCCCTTTCAAATGAACCATACCGGTATTTTCCCGAAGCGATCCACGGAAATCACAGAAAATGTAAATCAGGATGGCCGGACGCAGGTTTGAACGAATGTCCTCCCACTGCGCCACCTCGATCGGTGTTGACCAAATACATTCCTCGAAATGCTTAAGGAAAGGATGGATTAAATACAGTAAGCGATGTTCATAATGTATATTTCAGCTACTGTTTCCGTTATTTTAATAAGAAGTTAGGACGCCTGCTTGCCACTATTTTACCATTATTTTATTTTTATTACGCTTGCATTTGTTGAACCTAAACAAATATTCTGATCAATTTCTTAATGCACTCTCACGCGTTGTTTTTAAGCAACTGCTGGTTTTAAAACTACGATACTGACAAGGGAACCTCCCCATCGCACCCCCCTCAGATTTAGTTATAAGTTGGCACAGGGATAGGCCTTGAAAAACTGAACACAGATCAATCGAGAAAACAGGAAGAAGTTGTGTGGAACTATGAAAAAAATAAGCAAAATATACAAACTGAGTAGTCCATGCGCAATAAAGGCAACATCTAGGAGAGAGTCAGCTGACGAGCGCCGTGGTCCCGTGGTTAGCGTGAGCAGCTGCGAAACGAGAGGTTTTTGGTTCAAATCTTCTCTCGAGTGAAAAGTTTAATTTTTTATTTTGACACAATTATTAAAGTTCAGGCACTCACACATAATCAACTTCGCTCTCCAAAATTCCAGGACATGTTTAGATTTGCTTGGACATATGCAGAATTTGACGGTCTACACACGGAAACATTTGAAAACGTAAAAAACGTATGTTTTGACAGAGCACAGGGAAAACTGTGCGACTGTGAAACTGTTGCATTCATTTGTTGCAGTTTATGTGACAAACTCTTATGTTTTCATCACTTTTTTGGCAGTGATTATCACATCCACAAGAAAACCTAAATCGGGCAAGGTAGAAGAATCTTTTTACCCATTCGCCAAGTGTGCAAGTTAGGTGGGTCGACAACATATTCCTGTCATGTGACGCACATGCCGTCACCAGTGTCGTATAGAATCTGTTGACCTACGACCTTGCGATCAAATGTTTTCGGTTCCCATTGGAGAGGCACGTCCTTTCGTCTACTAATCGCACGGTTTTGCGGTGCGGTCGCAAAACACAGACACTAAACTTATTACAGTGAACAGAGACGTCAATGAATGAACGGTCAGATCGTAACTTTGCGAAAATAAAGAAAGTAAAATTTTCACTCGAGGGAGCACTCGAACCAAGGACCTCTCGTTCTGTATTTGCTCACTCTAACCACGGGACCACGGCGCTCCTCAACCCATATTGTCCTTGATGTTGCATATGTTGCACATGGACTATTCAGTTTGTATATTTTGTTCATTTTTTCATAGTTTCACACAACTTCTTCCTGTTTTCTCGATTGATCTGTGTTCAGTTTTTCAAGGCCTATCCACCTATCCACTGCGTCAATTTATAACTAAATCTGAGGGGGGTGCGATGGGGAGGTTCCCTTGTGAGTACACGAGACGTTAGGGAGGTCGCCAGCCGCCTTGTCTGTGTGGCTACACACGATCCAGTTACATTAATGTGGCCGCCGTCTGCGTTCGTCACCGTGCAGTAACGATATCGAGGCAGGCGGTGGCGGCACTAGCAGTGGAGGGTATATAAAGCGTGTCAGGGGGATGCGGAAAACAGTGCGGCAGTTGTCGTGAAGTGGCAACGGAACGATTTATTTACCGTTCGAAAGGGTACGATGATTGGCTTTCAGGCGGAGGAAGAAACCACTTATGAAATGAGTAGGTCTGTAAACAGTCGACGTGGTGCCGTGGTTCATGTATACCGTAAGTGGGAAAATGTTGTTGTTGTTGTTGTCTTCAGTCCTGAGACTGGTTTGATGCAGCTCTCCATGCTACTCTATCCTGTGCAAGGTTCTTTATGTCCCGGTACCTACTGCAACCTACATCCTTCTGAATCTGTTTAGTCTATTCATCTCTTGGTCTCCCTCTACGATTTTTACCCTCCACGTTGCCCTCCAATACTAAACTAGTGATCCCTCGATGTCTCAGAACATGTCCTACCAACCGATCCCTTCTTCTAGTCAAGTTGTGCCACAAACTCCTCTTCTCCCCAATTCTATTCAACACCTCCTCATTAGTTATGTGATCTACCCATCTAATCTTCAGCATTCTTGTGTAGCACCACATTTCGAAAGCTTCTATTCTCTTCTTGTCCAAACTATTTACCGTCCATGTTTCACTTCCATACATGGCCACACTCCAAATGTGGCAGCTGTGGTGGAGCACGGGCCGCAGGTGACGGGGGCAAGCGGCGGCTGCTGAGCAGCTGACCGCCCGCGTTAACCGAGGGGCTGCCAGCGAACGTGGCCGCGTCTGGGCTTCCGTGGCAGGCGCCTCGTTCAGGCGGTGACGAACGTACCTGGATGTCCACCGGGTGGCGACAACTGGCCCTTCCAGATGAATCACGCTTCGTGTTCAAGCGGCGTGAAGCGTCTGAGAGCGAAGGCCTTCCGACAAGGGTTGGAATGTCCGGGCTGGAGGAGGGAGAATGCATTCGTGGCATTCCCTAAATGATCTCGTGTCACTCTACAAGTCATAACGGACCACACGAGTATGCAAGTCTGCATCTATCCTTTGGGACCATGTCCATCCCGACTGTCAGTTTGTTTTTTTGCCACGGAGACATCTACCAGCAGGACGACAGCTCGCAGTGTACGCGGGTGGTTCGAAGGGCACCCGGCTGAGTTAGCCGTACTCCCCCGGCCTCCACACTCGCCGGCTTCGAACCCAATCGAGAATTCGTGAGACCATCTCGATCGGGCTGTTCGCGACACAGACCCTCGACACAGAAACCTAGCGCTTCTGGTCGCGGTACTGAAGCCGGCATGACTCGTCAGTAACTTCCACAACCTCAGTGACTCTCTTCCTGCACGTCCCCGCTGCAAAAACTGGTTCATCGGAGGTGAGGCTATCATCTGGAGTGCCCCAGGGAAGTGTGGTAGGTCCGCTCTTGTTTTCTATCTACACAAATGATCTTTTGGTTAGGGTGGATAGCAATGTGCGGCTGTTTGCTGATGATGCTGTGGTGTACGGGAAGGTGTCGTCGTTGAGTGACTGTAGGAGGATACAAGATGACTTGGACAGGATCTGTGATTGGTGTAAAGAATGGCAGCTAACTCTAAATAAACATAAATGTAAATTAATGCAGATGAATAGGAAAAAGAATCCCGTAATGTTTGAATGCCCTATTAGTAGTGTAGCGCTTGACATAGTCACGTCGATTAAATATTTGGGCCTAACATTGCAGACCGATATGAAGTGGGACAAGCGTGTAATGGCAGTTGTGGGGAAGGCGGGTAGTGGTCTTCGGTTCATTGGTAGAATTTTGGGAAGATGTGGTTCATCTGTAAAGGAGACCGCTTATAAAACACGAATGCGACCTATTCTTGAGTACTGCTCGAGCGCTTGGGATCCCTATCAGGGCGGATGGAGGGAGGACATGGAAGCAATTCAGAGGTGGGCTGATAGATTGCTGGTAGGTTTGATCATCACGCGAGTGTTACGGAAATGCTTAAGGAACTCGGGTGGGAGTCTATAGAGGAAAGGAGGCGTTCTTTTCGTGAATCGCTACTAATTTAGAGAACCAGCATTTGAGGCTGACCGTAGTACAATTTTACTGCCGCCAACTTATATTTCGCGGAAAGACCCCAAAGATAAGATAAGAGAGATTAGGGCTCGTACAGAGGCATATAGGCTGTCATTTTTCCGTCGTTCTGTTTGGGAGTGGAAAAGGGAGAGAAGATGCTAGTTGTGTTACGAGGTACCCTCCGCCACGCACCGTATGGTGGATTGCGGAGTATGTATGTAGATGTAGATGTACTCAGGCTTCTGACTGTTGGTCACATAAATGCTACTGGACCCTCTATAAACATGTTAATACCATTCACCCGCTGCATGCGTAGGTCTGTACAGAAAAACATACGACAAGATACATTTTTTGTTTACTGGCAGATACTGGCACGTTTGCACAGTGTACCTACATTACCCGTAGAGCCTATGCAAATGTGAATTTTAGCTTTTTATGCTAGTTGTAATTCAGTTGTTAACAATTGTTTTTCTTTCATATTTACCTTAAAAAATCTGAAGCAGACTAACGCCGAAAATGGTAATCATAAGAAAGTTCCTACATAATCAATAATTGAAAATAATTATAGTGAAATTGTTGTTGTAGTTGGCTTTACGGTAAGTGAAGATGATCTGAAAATTAGAACCAGTTGCAAACAGAGAACGAGTTATCAGCACCTCTTAGCGGTTCAAATATAACGCGGTTTTTTGTTTTTCGAATTCTTACGATCTACGGATATAATTTTCACAAACAGAGTAAATAACGGCAGACAAATATGCGGAAGGAACGTGGATGAGCACAGCTGGAGATGATGATAGTGTAGAACAAGGTGTAGAGGAAGCCTTTGTCGAGCAGTGGATACTGAGTAGGTTGATTACGATGATGACACTGACGTTGTTGCTGATGATAATGACTCCATAATGTTGAGAAAGTTGGCTGACGAAAGAAGTATTGAGGTATCCTCACACGCTGACGTTAGTGGCATTTCTGCTGCATCACATTGAGAGTACAGTCTACAAAACAGACTGTTTAGGACGTTGGCTGCAGGAGGCATGCAGAGATCGAAAGATCGAGAAGGTTGTGGTAGGACAAAATGACTGCAACAAAAAATACCGAAAAACGCCATCAAGTATTAGGTTTTTCTCCCCCTACGGACGCGCCTCGGCTGATAATATCGACTATTTGCAGTGAAAGCTCTGCACGTTAGAGCCACCGCCCCACTATTAAGTCGACACCTGTACGTAAGGCGACTTATCGCGCGCATCTATAGCAGCACCTGCCCGCCGCTCCAGTTTGCTGCCTGGATCGACGGCGGACTCATTGAGCGCTGGCAGCACGTACTGTACGAGGCCGCTCCAGATAAGTACCGCAGTCTGAGCGGCGCGTTATCGCGGAGGAACAAAACCGGCGTGTACAACAGGTGTGCACCGTGTCGCCACTGCCTCGGCGACGAAACGGCACAGCAACAAATAAACTGGACGCAACGCGAGTGCACATGCTGCCGCACAAACAACGACCACTGTGATGTTACGTAACCCGTAAGTCGGGGACAGCTAATGACTGGAACTGTAACACTGCCGCACGCTACCGTAGAGTATTACGAGTAAGCGTAGACTACCGCAGTTTTAGTAGTTGCCTCGGTCTGTTAAGGTCGTATCGACATTAAGCGTACATCAGGAGTGTTCCAGACCTATCGGGCGTAACCTCATTTCCACTGCTTTGCTTGCGTATGCGATCAGTAGCTTACTAGATTACCCTAGAAATCGCAAGAGTTCAATCGTTAGAAACTGAGTTAGGACACATAAAGGACCGCGTAACCTACGGAACATTTTTGTACTACATAATAACGGTCCTCGTGTCTGTTAATTAAAAGTTAACAATATTTATAGCATGATTAAAATTTTCAATGTTTGATTCAGTTTTTATTCGAAAATAGTTGATTTGTAGCGTCAGACAGAGATGCTGCAGCAAAAATGCATAGAAAGCAATACAAACTTATCACATAGCGCTAGAAAACCCAATTTCTCCGAGAAAAGGTAAAATTAAAAAGAAAGCGCAAAACAAAAACACATGAAATATCACATCAATACCTAGACTAGTCTGTGTGAAACATGTTTCTGTTATTCATAAACAACTTTCGCAGTTGGCAATAGTAACAGGAAAACACGCTGTACCGAGTATAAAACAACAACAATAATTACAGAGATTTCTTTATGTTTGCGCATGTATACTGTACTTGCATCAAAAGTAATTCCTTTGCTTACATAAAATCGCAGAAGTTAGGCGATCAAGTAATTATTATTACCTATAAAATTCAATCAGTATTTTGTAAGGACATAAAATACACAATGGACTAGCACGGGACGATGTTCAGTACTAATTACGTGCGAAACAAACAAACAGAAACAAACAGAAATCGCCGGCTCCCAGTTACTGTCTCACATATTCATTCACGTTTCTTTCTCTACCGGCAATCTCACCATTTGTTGCTTCAGGTATGTACTGTACCAAAACTACCGAACCGTAGAGCGCAGCTCTACTTATGATGCAAGAAAATACCAACTCCAGGTCCGCGGCGAGACGTGGCAGGACAGGCCACCCGTCAAGGGCGTACGTACAGGGGGGACAGTAGAAGCTGACCGAGAAGAAACTGCCTGCCACTGTCGACGCAGGCTGTTGTCACACATCCTAAACAAATGACTGTTATCAAACAGACGTGTATCGCTAATACGGCTTGTGTGGCAACAGTGCGCCTGGTTCCATCGGCTTCCGCTTACACACACATCAGCCATTAGCAAAGTTCTTGCTGCTTCTTCGCTACGGCACTATACGACCTTACAGAACGGCGATCAAGTATTAAAGCAAGTACGTTCCAGAGACCGCTACAGCAGCGTCCGTGAGCACGACGTACGTCTGCCCACTTGGCTTGGTGTCCTGACCGCCCTGCCGGCCAGTAAAGGGCTGGCAAATCGCCGCGCACACCTTCTGGGGCACCACGTGTGAAGTCGTTGCCGGTGTGTTACCGTGCACAATATCGATAACAGCCAACAGGGCTCAGTACTGTCAGTATGCAACAAATCACGGGTACGGGAATATTGTTTCCCCTGTACGTCAGCTGTTCGTCAGGTGGGATCCTCAGCACTACAGATCGTTTGCTGCCGATGCCGTTGCCTGCAGGAAGGTATCGTCCTTGTACAATCGTAAGGAATTGTAGAAATACTTGTACAACATTATCAGTTGGTGTAATGAGTGCCGGCTCTCTTCAAATGTACATAATGCAAAATAGCATATGTAGCAAAACATGGAGTCAGATAGTTCTGGTCACAAGATTAATAGTGAACATCTTTAGCACTCGACACATCGTATAAGTATTCATGGATGATGCGACACGAAATGGGACAGTCACCTAAAAATGTGTTGGGGAAGGCAGTGAAAAGACGTGTTGGAAGGCTGCAGCGGTTATACCTAAACTCACAGTGTTTCGAGTGCTGCAGTGCGTGCTGTATACACCGTGGGACACTGAAACACCGTACGTATGTTCACTAATCGGTTCGCTCGCGGAGTGTGCTGAAAAAAAAAAAAAAAAGGTTCCATTTCCTGATACCAGGTGAAAATATGTCGCCGTAAGCAGTGACAGAACGTGGTGTGGGTGGAGGAGGAGCGGAGGAAGGACAGGACGACGGTGGTTCTGGCACGTCTCTCTGGATGTGGTCACGAGCTACAACATGTGTTCAACACGGTCTTCTGAGTCAGCGACACAGCACGGTCGACAGTTGCTCGCAGCATATCCGGTGTAATCAGAGCTATATGTCGTCACATACTATCCTTCAGATAAGGAAGAGTCCGGATACATTCCTGATAGACACGATCTTTCAGATATTCCCACAAACACAAGCCACACGGATTTTACGCCGGGGGAGCTGAAAGGCCATACATCTTGAAATTGCCTACGGATGGATGCAGGTGTTACCGAAAGCTGCCGTTGCTGGTCACGCCTCACAACATTGCCTGTCACTACTAGTCTGTCTAGAGCGCCCCATTAGATTCGAGTCGATTGTTTTTACTTCATGTTTGTTACTGTTAAGACAGACTCTAAAAGAATTCGTTATTGATTGTTTCATGTTAAATGGGTTTGGCTCGCTAATTCGTTTTTGTTACCGGAGGTCGGAAATAAATGTTTGTCTTGAGTTATAAATTGCTCATTTATTTTTTGAGCACTGGTGTGGAGCGAGAGAGTAGATATGAGTGGCGGGTCTGATCTTCCTAAATGAGTGCGTTAGCTTATAAGATTTTACTGTGTGAATCTGTGTAATTCGTTGTTGTACTAAGGTGTAGCAGGACTTGTTCTTGTTGCTTTATTATTGAAAAGTTCATAGTTGTTGCTCTGACATTCAAGCACCTCTCTTCCAACTTGTTCATATCCTTACTTATGGAGTTTAGATTATATATTAGTATCATGAAAGGTTGGGTTAAATATTTTTTGGGGGCGCGCAATGAAATGTCTAATTTACGGAACTTGAAAGAGCGGCCCACTATGTGAACTGGTTATTGTGTGTCTGTTAAATGTATTTTATGTTTTCAAGCACACGTTATTGTACTATTTGGCCAGGTCATGTAAAAAGGCGCACGCGGTACTGTGAATTGGTGCCGGGTTGAGTCCTGCCCGTATTCGATCGATTGTAAAAGGAAGCTAATTGGACACCTTCTGGCGTTTGTAATTGTATTGTAAACATAATCGCAAGCTTTTCTATTTAGTTACCTACAGGCAGAGTGGTAGTTTATTTTAATGAAATCGTTGTTGTGCGAATGACGTTTATTTGACGGCCTAGACCTATCATTCCACAAGCATCTTGCTTACTAACCTTTTCAAAGACAAAAATTTCCCTACGTAGAAATTTTGCCCCGTACGTATATTCGGTAGAAAACTGAAGTCAAACGAAGGCTGTAATGATCTTCATTCAAGACTATGAGGTTGTGCTTTATAGTTAATGCAGTTGCTACTACTTTGTGTTACAATACTCGCGTCCAAGAGTTCCACTCTGGCTCCATACTTCCTTCGATTAATTTCCTAATTTAAATCTGCCCTTGCAATGCTGCAGCATTCAGTTTATACTTATCGCATAGCTACAGTTTTTTTAGTGTCGATCGTAACAATTATTGGTCATACATGTCAGAAATATTCGTAAAGAGTTATAATCACTTAAAAATAAATACCTGACATAGGACAGAAGTAACGACAAACCTTATCGGTGTGTATATGTTGAACATACGTACTACAAACGGTTCGAATTTATAATATTTTAAATACACTTTTTTAAGAGTTATCAACCTTATGACTGCTTCCATGCGGCCCGCCACGAATTCCTCTCCTGTCCGGCCTTTTTCATCTTGCAACCTACCTCTCCAATTATTTGCTGGGTGTATTCCAGACTCTGTCTTCCTGTACAGTTTTTGCCCTCTACAGCTCCCTCCAGTACCACGGCAGTCATTCCCTGATGTCTTAACAGATGCTCTGTTTTCCACGTATTCCTATCTTCGCCGATCCTGCGGAGAATCTCCCCATTCCTTACCTCACCTGTCCATTTAATTTTCAACATTCTTCTGTAGCACCACATCTCAAATGATTCGATTCACTTCCCTTCTGGTTTCCCCCAAGTCCACGTTTCACAACCATATAATGACCTGCTTCAAACGTACGTTCTCAGAAATTCCTTCTTCAAATAGAGCATGCGAGGAATCGCACTGTTGTGCCCGAGTGAGACAATTTTGATTCGCTGCGTATAGCGGAAACTCCGCCTCCATAGCATGTGTGGCTGCTTTGCTGGGTTCGAGTCCCGGTACAAGGTGTGGCGAGCCCGGCGGCGCCAGCTGCGGTGAGTCGGCGGCTGCGAGATGGGAGGGCGGGCGGCGGGGGCTGGCGCGGTGTGCTCACGCCGAGCCGCACACCCACTGGCGCCAGCGGCAGAGCGTGGCGCGGTGGTCGATCGCTCCCCAGTCGGCCACCAGCTACACTTTTTCTCTCTCACGCCACGTCGAGACACTCCCGAGGGTTCTTTAGTTTCTGTGAAGCGTTCGTCGTTTCTGTTAGTCGAATAGTCTCGAGCTACTCGCACACCTGCGTGATCGCAGTCGATGCGGCTCAGTATATAAAGTTTCTCGAAAATCTAGGAAGTCAGCATTTAAAAGAGCTTTGAGCGTCTGCTGTTTGTAAGACGTACTTACAGTTCTGCTACAGCCACGTTTCGACAAGACAGTGTTAATCCTAATGTGATGCCTCCTTCGTCGGTTACAGAAACGGGACGAATGTGAGCGATATTCCAGATCAGACCGGTTAGAGGCAACGTGCGGTGTTCGCCCTGAATGGAGTGGCGGGTGTTGTAGATGGTAATCGCAGCAACCGAGCCTGTAAAGAGGGGAATGGAGCCAGTGCAGCTGCAGCTCGCAGCTGGCGGTGTTGTAAACTGGAGACAAGTTTATGAAGGGTGTCCCGTAGGAGAACTGCGAAGAGAGGGGGGGGGGGGAGAGGAGAAGCAGAGACGAGGCCCGCAGCCGCCTGTGTGTTACGGCTAATTGCTCGTTACCGGACGAGCTCTCGTTAGCCTAATGCGTGCCACAGGCAATGCCCGCCGAAGAAAAAAGCAAACCACAGCCGGTGGCAAGTGGCAGAGGTGCCGAGTGGATTCGGTCTTCTCTGACTAGGGAAGCGTGCAGTCGACGGTCGTCCGCGCGGCCTTACACGTGGTGTCGTCCAGAGATGTTAGGCGGACAGATCCCGCTCTCGCTGCCGTATGGGAGGCGTCTCAGCCCCACGGCTGCAGCGCCCTAGCACTGCCGAGGTCGACACAGAGCCGAGCGTGCACCAGTGCTGGCCAGATTGTGCCTGCAGCTTCGGCAGTCAACACCATCCTCAACGAACGGTGATTCTGAAGTTTCACACGAGTACGTTCGTTAGTTCAAGTTGGACATCGAGAGAAGAGTTTGTCATCGTATGCAACAAGTGACGCTTTCGTGGTCAGTGACGGGTGTAAATGTTCTGCACTCTGGTGTGGCAAATAAGTCTCGAGTGAAATAAATCTTTCTTGCCCAGAGCAATCAAAGAACCAACAATCACGGCCACACGAAAGTGGGTTCGTCTGCTCACAACACTACGTGGACTCCTGCTCTAGTAGCACGCAGTTGTCAGCCGATTCCGAGAAACCGAGGCTCAGACGCTTACAGGGTGTACTGAGAGCGCCAGCCGTGCAGCAGCCAGCAGCTCTGCCTGCTGTCTGCCTTACAGTCCCTCCAGTCGCCCACCAAACACTTGTATCGCTACAACTAATCGTGTTTCCTCGGAAAGGAACGACACTAATAATTGTAATAATAAAAATAATAATACGATATTAAGAGAAATCAGGACTTTAGCCGCTTGTGGGCGCTGAAATAAACCTGAGGTGAAGGCTGAAAATTTGTGCTGCAGCGGGGATTGCACCTGGATGCTCCGCCTCTCTGGAATAGTTGCCTCAACAGTCTCAGCCATTCGGATGCGCTACGGACTGACTCAAATTCTCGACCCGTCACGCAGAAGTAGCGCCCCTGTAAGTGCGAGGTACGTTATTGCGAATGTGAAATGCTCGTACATTAACAACCCGTGAAACCGCCAAATATTGAATACAAAGATGCAAACGTCCGTGAATTGTGTCGTACAGGTGCCAGATGCCAGATGTTACTTTGTGGGATGTAGTTCGATGCGTGTTGCACTTACTTGGTCGGTCGATACACGGACGGTTAATGCTGTTTGTGGATGATGCAGCAGTAGCCGTCCGATGACGTCAACAGATCTGCTGGTTGAGCAGTCGACTGTCTCCGCCGCGCGGGATTAGCCGTGCGGTCTAGGGCGCTGCAGTCGTGGACTGTGCGGCTGGTCCCGGCGGAGGTTCGAGTGCTCCCTCGGCCATGGATGTGTGTGTTTCTCCTTAGGATAATTTAGGTTAAGTAGTGTGTAAGTGACCCTAGCAGTTAAGTCGCATAAGATTTCACACACATTTGAACATTTGACTGTCTGCAGGGCATGTCAGGTTAGAACAGCGGTATGTCGGCGGGCGTTATGCTGCTGGGAAACACTCCCTGGAACGGTGTTGACGAATGGTAGCACAGCACATGGAATTACCAGACTGACGTACACGTTTGCAGTCAGGCTGGATGTGATGAGCGCGGCACCGCACCCCAGACCGTGACTCCAGGTGCGGGTCCAGTGCCTGTAGAGAGCGGACACGTCGGTCGCAGGCCTTCGACTGGCCCCCTCCTTACCGACGCGTGGCACCGAGACAGAAGCACCTATCGTCAGACCTCCGCCCTGCTCTCGCTTCACACCACTCGACTCGCAACTGGCGGTGGTTTGAGATCAGCGGAATGCGCGCTGCAGGGTGTGTGGCCCGGAGCTGTCCTCCAAGCAACCAGTTTGTGTCGCTTCGTCGTGTCGCCGTGGTGCCGACTGCCGCTGCAGATGTACCACGAGGCGCCAGAGCGACACGCCGCACACGGTGGGCTCCTCGTGGCCACATTGCAGGACCTCTTTGAAGCTCAGTGAGGTGTCGATAATGGCGTGTTTGTCGCCTTAAAGGCATTCTTGTCTAACACCAACTCACCACGTCCATTCTGACGCTGACGACCGTTAACCCTGTATTTAAAGCACAAACCTGCTTTGCGTCCCCACAGAAGCGCTACTGGTGCCATCCCTATGCAACTGACGCGAAATGTAGAAACACGCTCACCAACTTTCGTTTATGCCACACAACTCTTTCTTAGTGTTGGGACTTTTTTTCTTTCAGGTAACATGCACAGAACAACACCAATCTGCAGCCCCTTCTCCATACCATTCGGTCAGAGCGAGACGTTATCCTTATTCGCATTAACTTGCTGTTTTCTATTTTCTATATATGAAAAGAACCGTTGTTCATCTTTTCTCTTAATTACATCAAGTTCCAACTTTTGCAAAAATACGTTCAGCTCTTCAAAAGTGCCTCATTCACAAATGAAGTTTAATTGCAACTCTGACGGTATATAACGTGTAGTCCTTTGAGTTACACCTCAACTACAAATTTCATACTGAGAAACGGCTGTGTCCTCCTTAAGAGACGAGACACATCCTGCACAGAAGAGTGCTGGGCTGCTCGCATCTCAGACGCACACTCCAAAAGCGAGTGCCGCGACGACGACTATGCTATACATTCGCTCTCTGTCACACTAACACTTCCCAAGTGGACGTCTCTCCGCCAAAGCAGATCCACGGCTCTTCTGTTGCAGATCCACGGCTCTTCTGTTAGACAGTGCCTCAGTTCCGTACTGTGACTCATCCACAGTCGCTGCCGACAACATTCAGCTGCAGTCTATACGAGTGACGTCGGTCATCGTTCACCGCATCTGGGGCTATACCGTGGTTAAAGTGTGGTGTGCGTACTGTAAGACCTTCGGTACACACACCATCAGATTATTTGACTTGTCGCTCTAACGAAGTAGGCGAGTGTCAGGTATATGTCCCGTGTCTTATCGTGGCGTGTTTATCTTCTGCCGTTAGGTCAGACGACAGAAATGCCACTTGCGCGCTTAGAGTAGCAGATTGACGGTGACCAACTTTAAACAGAACTTGATCAATTTTCACACACATTTATTAAAATAATAACAAGCATAAAACTTACTTAACTTGGTTCTGGATGCTATTTACTATTGACAATCTGAAGTTCCTTTGGTATTGGTACGTTAATCTTATTCTCACATATATCTCTGATACTTGACAAAAGTGTCTATACATTTATCTTCATGGCTATGTACGAGAATACGGTAATCTTACTAGGCGCAGTCTGAAACTTGACTATAGACTGGTACAGACAAATGTAGAACTCGTACATACTGGTACAGACTAATGCAGACTGACTAACCGGACGTCTGTACACTCGTTATAATACCTCGCGCGTTCATGTATCACTGCGCGAGTGTGATCCGCGAGGAAAAAAGGTTCTACGTTAGCAGCAATCTCATTGGCTGCGTTACATATTAATACGCAGATCGGCGGAAGCAGAATTTGGTCCGTCTCTGAGTGAGCGCCATCTCGTAGTGCGGAGACGGACGAGCGCTGCGCCTGCGCTGTTGCGCTTAGCGGGGCGCGCTCTAGTGGGGAAGTTGTGTACGCGCTGACTACACGGAACTATGTACACAGCATAAAGACTGATCAGCACCCGCCTTTAGCACTGAGGACTGCTTTGAGACTTGCAGAAACAATGTCAACGAGGTTTCGGAAAGTGCGCCGACTCCGCCGCGTGGCCAGCTGCTCCGGGTCGCTCGGCTGAGAGTCCGATCGACGTGGTCCCACACATTCTCGACTGAGTTTAATTGCGGGGAATTTTGCGGCCAGGGTAACGAGGGAAAATAAAGTGCACGTAGGGGTGAACACGGTCTCCACGGATAGATGCATACTTCCCCGAGACCGTAACTGCTGCGGTGTGTGTGCTTTAAGACGTTGCACGCCCTGCACGCCAACGGTCCATCCTCGCCCCTCAGCGGACTGGAGGGACAGCAGCCAGCAGCCAGCACGGACGCACGCTGGACCGCGTGCTCGCACCGACTTCCGCTGAAAGGCTGTGCAGGCGCTGTCGGTAGGCCCTGGCCGGTCAGCTGCCCCACAGTTGCACGCACACGGTTCTTACGTCAGCTATGGCCCGTGGTGCAACACAGTTGCCTCTTGGTCGGTTTCGGACAGCGCCATTCTGCCACGCACGATGTAATTCAACTCTGGCGGTACGCGAGCAGTTTACACACTGCCGTGTTTCCGAAAAAGTTCCACCCTCGGCCGGAAAGCCGACGATCGCGCACCGCACCGCTCCGGCTCCGCGGCTGCTCCACCTCCCACTGCTAGCGCTGCCCCGACGCTGACATCGATGTGACTCCACCGTGTACACTGCCACGCACAGTTTCCTTGCTTCAGTTGAGTATAATTAAGCTTCTTTCGATGAATCACTGAACATTGCTGCCATCCATTTCTGCTCGTGCTGTAGCCTAATGTTGTTATTTGGCCCTTTGCGAAAGCCCTGTAATTTTTGCATGCAAGCATGACCGTTATAAACAGCTATTTTCTGTGCGAGGGGTTCTGTTCCTGAAACAATTATATGTTTGACCCTTGAGAAACAAAGGGTGGATCCTGTCGAGAACTTTTCTACGTTATCTTTTCTTGTAAAGGGAACGCACTAGAGTGCTCTCCGCGATGTTTATCTCCATTTTATCCAGGCAGGAGGGCCCCCTCCGCCTTACTTCTCAGAATAGTGGCTGTGGCTGTCTTCCGAAATATATGCTGCGCAGCATTAAGGAGCATCCGATGCGCGTCACACCGGGGAGAGCGGGGTACGGACCACGAAGCCAGCAACAGGTGGAACTGGGTGATGGCCGTCTGATACGTACGGATTTACGAGCGAAACGGTAAATAACGCCGACTCGAGCTGTCAGTTTTACGGCGCGAAACTCGCGTCAGAATAAAGGGGCAGATACAGAAGGGAGAACAATGGGCAGAGGCGAACAATACGCAATGAAGAACCGCTAAGCCCCTGCTATCGGCACGGGCGAGGGCAGCGGGGCGTGGACGATAAAATCGTAACGTACGGCGAAATGAAGCCAGGCGAGCCCGCCTCGCTGCCTAGCTGCGGGTCTGCGGACCCGACGTCCCGGGGCGCGTCCCTCACCTGTGAGGAGGGAACAGTGTCCGTCAGTGTGGCGGACACGACACTGGGGACCGGCAAGCGCACTGTAAACGCGACACTTCTCTGACAGTTCCGAAGCACCTGGAGAAAGCAACTGTCCTGCCAGGGCCTCTCGCAAAGAAAGACGAGGCATTAAATTAAAACCGCTTTTCCAGTACCGGATCCGTATTGATTAACAATTACGAGTTCAGTGACAGTCGTCACGGTCGTATAAACGAAACAATTCCAAAGTCGATGAAATTAGTCATTGAGTTCGTGCATTTAAATCGAAGCTTATAAAATTAAGAAACAAGCGAGGAAACAAGAACGAGATACTGTACAAATAAATCGAGGGCCGTTCAATACCTAACACAACATTTTTATTTATTTTATTTTTGCACTCGGGTCGGTTTCATTGAGGATTCCAATACACCATATTATTCCTTACCAACTCTTATTTTTCCAACAGTCTTTTCGCTCAGTGCGACGGCCTTCCTCCACCTCCCTGGGAGGGCGTTTACGTCGATAACCTCCCCGTGACTTCCTTCACTGGGCCAAACAAATGGAAGTCGGAAGGCGCGAGATCCGGGCTGCAGAGTGCTCGAGGAAGAACGGCCCACAGCAGTTTCGCGAGCTCCTCTAGGCTGCCCAGACTTTGTCAGGCCCCGCTTCTTCACGGAGAAGGAGAATTTCGCACGCATTGCTGTAACAACGAACACGCTCGAGTCGCTTCTTCAATTTCCTGAGGGTAGAACAATACGCGTCAGAGCTGATCTTTGCACACGAAACAAGTTAACCCCTTCAGAGAGCCAGAAGAGCGTCGCTGTGACTTTACTGGCTGTGAGTGCAATTTCGGACTTTTTCTCCGGAGGAGACGTGGTTCAAAAAATGGCTCTGAGCACCATGCGACATAACTTCTGAGGTCGTCATCAGTCACCTACAACTTAGAACTAATTAATCATAACTAAACTAACGACATCACACACATCCATGCTCGAGGCAGGATTCGAAGCTGCGACCGTAGCGGTCGCTCGGCTCCAGACTGTAGCGCCTAGAACCGCACGGCCACTCCGGCCGGCGGAGATGCGGTGTGGCGCCGCTCCCTGGACAGCCGTTCTGTTTCCGGCTGCAAGTGAGGAGCCCGTGTTTCACCGCCTGTGGCGATGTTCGACAAGAAACTGTCACGATCAGCCTCGTAGCCGTCGTACCGCGCAAGCAGTTCCGCACAGAGGGCCCTCCTTTGCCCTAAAGGGCTCCTGTTAGGCGGCGGCGAACTCAGCGGGCGCATACCTCACCTGCTGGACCACTGTGTCAGCAGTGCCGACAGACGCGTCCAGTAGTGCAGTCGGGTATTCGATAGTGATCCGTCGACCACCTCGAACGAGTGTCTGCATCTTCCGACACTGCTGGAGCCACACGCAGCTGCGTGCGGCCGACCGACACGCGGCAGATGGGACAGGTTTGCGCGACCTCGCTGCGATCACGGCACACGCCTCGCCCAAAGACTCTCCGCGCTTTTGTTCACTGCCTGTCGTCTACAGACATTCTGCAAGCGCCTACGAATATCTGACATGCTTTGATTTTCCGCTAAAACAAACTCAGATGAGAGCTCTCTCTCTCTCTCTCTGGAACGCATCTCCTCCGACACAGGCGCCATTTTGAACGGTACGCATAGTGCCGCCTCCTACGGAAACTTCATTAAACTCAAGGGGCGAAGAGGGAATACTCCGTGATGCCCCACAACAAATTCTGCATTTTATCAACAGGAACTGTTCCATTAGTTACTGAACGCCGCTCTTGTAACTACACTGGATGCAGTGTTAACACAGCACAGTAGTAGCCACCACAGCAACAGGTGTGGATACGTCGTCGTCACTTCGCCTTCTCGTGTCATGCAATTTTGTGAACAACACGATCGTTAACGGTCATCTTCTAAAATATTAGATGCGTGACATCAAACTGCTTTGAAGAGCAATAACTTTACTACCCCATTAAAATGCCATGTCTAGCCAGGAACGCCGAGGAAATAAATCTTCTAATGTCACATGTGCCACACTGCGTGTGAACGTATAAGAGAGAGAGACCGAAATCGTTACCGATAGTACAGTAAGATCGTTGAACTTTTTATCTTCTGACTTAGGGTTAGAAAATTTGCTCGTGCAGTCGTGCACGTAGTCGGTTGATCCCTCAACTTCAGTGTTATCAACGGATCACACACCTTTGTTACGTTGTCTCATAAATTTCTTTTTTCCGTGTTCGATTGAGTACTTTCTCACTACTTATTCGATCTAACCGTTCTTTTGTTAACACCACATTTCAAAAGCTTCTGTTCTCTAGTTGTCTGTAGTGCTTCTCGTCCAGACTTCACACACATTCAAAGCCACAATTCAGACAAATACTTTCAGAACAGACTCCCTACCACTTAAATTTAAATTCGATGTTAACAAATTCCTTTTTCCAGAAATTCTTTTCTTGTTATTGCGAGTCTACGTCGCCTGTTGTCAGTTATTTTGCTGCTCAAACAGTAAAACTCATTGCCTACTTTTCCTATCGCATGACCTAATTTAATTCGACTGCATTCCATTACCGTTTATTCACTTCTGTTGATATTCACTTTGTAACCTCTTTTCAATCTAGTATGCATTCTGTTCAGCTGATTTTCGCATTACTTTCCTGTGTCTGGCTGGATTATTATCTCGTCCGAAAACCTCGCCGTTTTTATGTCTTCCTCCTGACGTTTAATTCCCTTTCCGAAGCCGGCCTTGGTTGCTGAGCGGTTCTAGGCGCTTCAGTTCGTAACCAGGTAGCTGCTACGGTCGCAGATTCGAATCCTGCCTCGGGCATGCATGTGTGTGACGTCCTTACGTTAGTTAGGTGTAAGTAGTTCTACGTTCTAGGGGACTGACGACCAGAGATGTTGAGTCCCATAGTGGTCAGAGCCATTTGAATGATTTGAAGAGTTATTCAGTCTGTACACTGAGCAGTCAGTAAAGGAAACAAAAGAAAAATTTGGTGCAGGAATTAAAGTTCAGGGAGAGGTTAGCCGATGACATTGTAATTCAGTCAGAAACGGCAAAAGACTTGGCAGAGATGTCAGTGCTCGAAAGGAGGATATAAGATGAGCTTCAGCAATATCAAAACAAGGGTAATGGAAAGTTGTCGAGCTAAATCAGGTGATGCTGAAGGAATTACATTAGAAAACGAGACACTTAAAACGGTAGATGAGTTTTGCTGTATGGGCAGTAATAAAAAAAAATTGATGTGGCCAAAGTGGAGACGATATAAAATGTTGACTGGAAATGGCAAGAAAAGTGTTTCTGAAGAAGAGAAATTTATAACATCGAATATAGATTTAAGCAGTAACAAATCTGAAAGAATTTGTATGGAGTGCAGGTATGTATGGAAGTGAAACATGAACATAGAACAGTATAGTCAGGATGGGAATATAAGTATTGGAAATGTTGCAGTACAGACGAATGGTGAAGAGTAGATGGGCAGATCACGTAAGTAATGAGGAGCTACTGAATAGAATTTGGAAGAAAAGAAATTTGCACGACAATGTGAGTAGGTGAAAGGATCGGTCGGTGGGACACATTCTGAGAAATCAAACGATCACCAATTTAACATTGGAGGGAAGTATGTGGGGTAAAAATTGTAGAGGGAGCCCAAGAGATAAATGCAATAAGTACATGCAAAATAATGTAAGATGCATTACTTATTCGGAGACGAAGCGGCTTGCACAGGATAGAGTAGAATCGAGAGCTGTGCCAAGGCAGTCTTCGGACCGAAGACCACAACAGCAACAACAACAATGGAACATCCCTACGTTGCGATGGTGTGGGTGTTTTCGCATTTCGAGAGGAAACACTGAAGTGAGACGTGGAGAGAGGTCGGTAATCGGTGTGGCTAAGGCCGACCTTAGTGGTGTGAGCGCAGTCAGTCGCTGCCAGACCACACGTGGCCAGCCGGGCCAGCGCACGTTTCACGAGGTGCGGCGGGAGCGTGGAGCGCGGCAGGCATCGGGGCCAAGGCGTCGGGGGCGGCGGCCGGCCGCCGTTTCGCAACCTCTGCAGCGGCCGCCGCGCATTCCCGGCACGAGCGACGCCGCGGAGTCGGAGGACGCACCAGTGGAGAGCGCCGACAAATTTACACCTCGCTCTCCCCCTCTCTCTCTGAGACGGATGCCGTCACTGACGATGACGTACACACGCCCGTTCACTCACACTGTTCTCTGCAGAAAGGCGCGAGCTCAGTCATACACAACACGCAACACACAGGGCGACAATTATTGAACTGTTGTTGTGGTCTTCAGTCCTGAGACTGGTCTGATGCAGCTCTCCATGCTACTCTATCCTGTGCAAGCTTCTTCATCTCCCAGTACCTACTGCAGCCTACATCCTTCTCAATCTGCTTGGTGTATTCATCTCTTGGTCTCCCTCCACGATTTTTTCCCTCCACTCTGCCCTCCAATACTAAATTGGTGATCCCTTGATGTCTCACAACATGTCCTACCAACCGATCCCTTCTTCTAGTCAAGTTGTGCCACAAACTTCTCTTCTCCCCAATTCTATTCAATACCTCCTCATTAGTTATGTGATCTACCCATCTAATCTTCAGCATTCTTCTGTAGCACCACATTTCGAAAGCTTCTATTGTCTTCTTGTCTAAACTATTTATCGTCCACGTTTCACTTCCATACATGGCTACACTCCATACAAATACTTTCAGAAACGACTTTCCGACATTTAAATCTGTACTCGATGTTAACAAATTTTTCTTCTTCAGAAGCGCTTTCCTTGCCATTGCCAGTCTACATTTTATATCCTCTCTACTTCGACCATCATCAGTTATTTTGCTCCCCAAATAGCAAAACTCCTTTACTAGTTTAAGTGTCTCATTTCATAATCTTATTCCCTCAGCATCACCCGACTTAAGTCGACTACATTCCATTATCCTCGTTTTGCTATTGTTGATGCTCATCTTATACCCTCCTGTCAAGACACTGTCCATTCCGTTCAACTGCTCTTCCAAGTCCTTTGCTGTCTCTGACAGAATTACAATGTCATAGGCGAACCTCAAAGTTTTTATTTCTTCTCCGTGGATTTGAATTCTTACTCCGAATTTTTCTTTTCTTTCCTTTGCTACTTGCTCGATATACGGATTGGATAATATCGGTGAGAGGCTACAACCCTGACTCACCCCGTTCCCAACCACTGCTTCCCTTTCATGTCCCTCCCCTCTTATGACTGCCATCTGGTTCTGTACAAATCGTAAATAGCCTTCCGCTCCCTGTATTTTACCCCTGCCACCTTTAGAATTCGAAAGAGACTATTCCAGTCAACATTGTCAAAAGCTTTTTCTTAGTCTACAAATGCCAGAAATGTAGGTTTGTATTTCCTTAATCTTTCTTCTAAGATAAGTCGTAGGGTCAGTATTGCCTCACGTGTTCCAACATTTCTACGGAATCCAAACTGATCTTCACCGAGATCGGCTTCTACCAGTTCTTCCATTCGTCTGTAAATAATTCGCGTTAGTATTTTGCAGCTGTGTCTTATTAAACTGATAGTTCGGTAATTTTCACATCTGTCAGCACCTGCTTTCTTTGGGCATACATCGTGCTCACGAGGCGGCGGAGTTTTGTCAGGCGGTTTGCCTTATGACGTTCAAACTGCAGGCCACGATTGTAATTAGTAAGCGCTGTGTGGTTTGATGGAGTGACCAGGTCCACTTTCATTGGGATGGATTCGGCAATAAGCAAAACTGGTGCATTTTGGTGACTGAGAATTCGCTTTTCGCGATCGAGAAGTCTCTTCACCGTCAACGGTCGATTATGTGGTGGGCAACATCCAGTCACGGAATAATCGGCGCGAGATTCGTCGATGGCACGGTGACTACCGGACGGTACGTGGAGCTTTTGGAAGATCATTTCGTCCCCGTTATCCAAAGTGATCCCGATTTCGTCAAGACGCGGTTCACGCAAGACGGAGCTCGACCACAGCGTCTGATGTCCCGCGTGCCGGCTCCGGGCCACACAGAGGCGACTGGCACGGGCCTCAGCGGCCGCCATGTTCTCCGGATCTGAGCGCATTCCACTCCTTCTTGTGCGGCTATATTAAAGGCAAGGCGAACAGCAATAGCCTCATGACCATCGGCGATCTGGAAACAGCCATTCCGGAGGTCATCGATAGTATCGATGTTCACACACTTCAGGCAGAATGTCGCTATTCGTGTGCGCCGTGTCATCGCCAATGATGGCAGGCATATCGAACACGTCACAGCCCAAATCCGACTACCTGTAGTCACGTACATTTTGAACAAAGTGTGTGTACGCCGTAGTTCGTAACTAATTTATATTTTTTTTCAAACAGTTAAATAATTGTCACCCTGTGTGTTGATGTCAAACAATGGACCGAATTTAAAGATTTAAAATGGTGTCATGAAACACGCGTTTAGAGTTGTAAACTTACTTTAAAGGTTTATCATATTAAGTCGGGTTGGAATCTGTGTATATGTTCAAAAGGAGCACAACTGGTGGCGCGCAGACTGTCTTCACCCTGTATGTCCGCCCCTGGCAGCTGAGTGGTCAGCGCTGGGTTGCCGGCCGGGGTGGCCGAGCGGTTGTAGGCGCTACAGTCTGTGGTCGCAGGTTCGAATCCTGCCTCGGGCATGGATCTGTGTGATGTCCTTAGGTTAGTTAGGTTGAAGTAGTTCTAAGTTCTAGGGGACTGATGACCACAGAAGTCCCATAGTGCTCAGGGCCATTTGAACCATTTTTGACAATTATTACTTTTCGGTTTTCGTTTGTAGGTACGAATATATCTGTTCCTACAAATGTAAAAGACTTGAAGCAGAGTTCGTCAACTTCAGTACGGAAAACAAATTTTACGGTTGTCGCTTCTTTTTGCCTACGCCAGCATATTTTTCATTTGAACATGAAAAGACCGACATACGAAAAATTTGTATCCCGTACTTCAGTTGACCTATAAAGATCAACGGAAATTCGGGACACAACTCATATATGTCAACTGAGGTCAACTTCTGTCTCTTTTCTTTTTCTTTCTTTCTTTTTTTTTTTTTTTTTGATCTAGTATCCCATTCTTCAGTTGAGCTGTATAGGTCAACTGAACAATAGGATACTAGGACTCAAAGAAGCGAGATACTTAAGGACTCAAAGAAGCGAGATACTTAAGATGATATTCGACGTGAATACGTGTAACACCTGTTTTCTCTGTCTTGCATTCCTTTCTTTCTCAACAAAACCCCTGCTGCATGTCAAATGAAGAGCAGCACTGTGTGAGTGCCTTCCGGGTGACGGTCTCACGCTGTTGGTTTCACAGTTGCCTGTGCAGTACCCGCGTGGCACGCTGGCTGTGTTTGCTGGCCACAGGTTCTCCGCGGAAGTCTGTGCTTGTCCACTGACGAGCTGCGCTTGTTTACTGAAGGCACGCAGATTGCGTGTGTGTGTGTGTGTGTGAGTGTGTGTGTGCGTACCGACGCAATATCAGCGTGATTAAGTACATTAGCACTAAGGTGTTTTGTTTAAACTACGCAGTGAGTGTAACTCAGTTCTTGAAACAATTCTGCGAACAATTCATGTTGTTACTTGTTCTATGTTATTAGTGAATTACTTCGGTTACTGTATCGGAATTTATTAAGATATTATCAACAGGAAAGTTGCTGCTCACCATATAGCGGGGATGCTGAGTCGCAGACAGGCACAACAAAAAGACTGTCACCATTATAGCTTTCGGCCATTAAGACCTTCGTCAACAACAGACGACACACACACACACACACACACACACACACACGCAAAGGCAACTCGCACATACGACTGCAGTCTCAATTGTGAGAGTCTTTTGGTTGTGCGTATCTGCGACGCAGCATATCCGTCCGCTATGTGGTGGGTAGCAACTTTCCTTTTCATAATCTTGTTACATTCCATCATAGATTTTCCATTGTTTAATTTATTAAGACACCAGCTTAATATTCGATGCTTTGTTCGCGTACACTGTACGGTCTGCACATATTTTGTTTTGTTTTTATTTAATCGAATTTTTTATATTCTTCACAAAGTGAAACATCTTGTAAACTTTTCACGCTAATTAACGACACATAAGCATTGTCCTTTCCGAACGTACTTCTGGGCAAAAAGCGATTCTGGCAGCTGGAGTGAGGAGTGTTTGCTGATCCTCCCTTCTGAGTTCCATTTCCACAAAAAGGACTTTTATACCCCTAACGCATAGTTCGTTAGAAGTCGAATACCAGTTTTATAGATTTAGCTTGTACTGTAATGTAACGAAATATTTTCATAGAAATTTCCATCTCCTATTTCACCCCCACTAGGGTGCAGCTCAACAGAAACAAAACTGATTACGAGACATCGGTCCAGGAGAAGATGGGGCCACGAACGTCGACAGACGAGATCTGCCACGAGTTACAAAATGTTGTCTGGTTGCTTTGGGGGAGGGGCCAAACAGCGAGGAGAGAAGGATGGGGAAGGAGATCGGCCGTGCCCTTTCAAAGGAACCATCTCATCATTTCGCTGAAGCGATCTAGGGAAATCACGGAGAACTTAAATCAGGCCAGAGGCGGGTTTCAACCGTCGTCCTCCCGAATGCGAAGTCCAGTCTCCTAACCACTGCGCCACCTCTCTCGGCGTCACAGAATGTCAGTATCTCGGCTGGACAATGTCTAGCACGGCCAACTTACAAACGAGATGAACTGAAGGACACAGGCAGCCTCGATGAAGTTGGAATGACAACTAGAGTCACTTACGATCGTCGAATGTAGGGTCGTCTGAATTCAAAGAGCTGCCAGACGTCGCTTTCTACAGCACCGAGTGTCGGCCAACTACGGAAGAGGCAGAACGACGAGTGTGTGTCACGGGGATGAAGATGCTTACATGGATCACGTTTCGAACGACACTATCAGGACACATTTTAGGGTAGAACCGATACGGAAGAAAATGCGACAAACCCGTTTGCGACGGTTTGGCCATGTGCTACGCGCAAATGAGGATACTACAGCAGAGGCAGTCGACAGTAGGCATAGTGGAAGTAAAGAGGAAGAGATCCACGAGGCGACCGATCTGCGATGGGCCAGTGCTCTGCACCACGACCTGAAGGCTGTCAATCTGCGTCCGCACGTGGCCCACGGTCGAACAGAAAGGAGGCAGCCAGTCCAGTCAACGGACCGTGCCACCAGGCGGGACCGAGATGGACGTGTTGGGCTATTTCTCTCTCCATCCCACCTCCCCCCACCGGATCCAGCGCTCTCTTCAGCAGCTGGTGGACGACGGTTCTCCGATTACCTTTATGTGGGCTGCTGGCCATGTCGGTATGCCTGGGAAGAGAGCTGCAGATGCTGTAGCCAAGGCTGCGGTCCTCCAGCCTCGGACAGCTTCTTGTTGTGTGCCTTCATCTGATTTCAGCAGGGTCATTTGTCAGCGCATTTTATCACTGTGGCATGCCGATTGGTCTACACTTACTGAAACCGAGCTTCGGGCCTTGAAACCTCTCCCCACGGCTCGGACGACCTCTTTACGCCCTTCTCGGCGGGAGGAGGTCGTTTTGGTCCCATAACGGATTGGACACTGCCGGTTCAGCCACCGCCATCTGCTGACGGCTGCGCTGGCGCCGTTCTGCCCGTGTGGGCAATTGCTGACGGTACGCCACATTTTAACGTCCTGTCAGAATTTTAATACACTGCGCATTGATCTTGGCCTGCCATGTACTCTGGATGAAATTTTAGCGGGTGACCCAGGAGCAGCTGCTCGCGTTATTCGTTTTATCTACTTGACAAACCTGTCTAAGGACATTTGATTATGCTGTTTTCTTTCAATCCCTTGCCTATTATGTGCCTTTTATATTGTTGTCCTTTTTAGTTGCTGTTTTAACCTTGTGCCTCGCGGTGCATTCATAATTTAGTCTGGGCGCTAATGATCACTGTAGTTGTGCGCCCTAAAAACCACAAAAAAAAAAAAATCACGGTGAAAAGCGGCTGCCGCCGGCCAGAACCACAGCCACGCACGCACCGGGCAGCTCCAGCTCCGCAGCCGCACCCACCCCGTGTATACACGGCTCTCACGCCGCCGCGAGGTTCTCACGCGGCGCGCCACCCACGCATCGGCCGCCGTGTGAAGTGCGCCGGCAGAAAATCGCTAACAGCCGGTCAGCGGCGCAGAACAGAACAGAACAGGACAGGACACGGCAGGCACACACACACACACACACACACAGCACCCGCCTCGCAGCTTTCCAAAAAAAAATCCACAAACAACCGAAATTATTCGCGCCGTGCACTAAAACACAGTTTACGCCGGGCATTCCACAGCCTTGTCCTCTGATACGGCTGTATGTCTTTGTTTTCAGTGTTCGCCACGGTGGCTATTCTTAGCAAAACAAGAGACAGTCAACAAAATCTGATAACACAGTCCATATAATTCCCTCAGGATCGCCTGATTTCATTCAACCACGACCCATCTGGTGTGCAAGATGTACGAGACAGGCGAAATACACTAACTGGCCATTAAAATTGCTACACCAAGAAGAAATGCAGATGGTAAACGGGTATTCATTGGACGAATGTATTATACTAGAACTGACATGTGATTACATTTTCACGCAATTTGGGTGCACAGTTCCTGAGAAAACAGTACAAATAACAACCACCTCTGGCCGCAATAACGGCCTTGATACGCCTGGGCATTGACTCAAACAGAGCTTGGATGGCGTGTACAGGTACAGCTGCCCATGCAGCTTCAACACGATACCACAGTTCATCAAGAGTAGTGACTGGCTTATTGTGACGAGCCAGTTGCTCGGCCACCATTGACCAGACTTTTCCAATTGGTGAGAAATCTGGAGAATGTGCCGGCCAGGGCAGCAGTCGAACATTTTCTGTATCCAGAAAGGCCCGTACGGGTCCTGCAACACGCGGTCGTGCGCTATCCTGCTGAAATGTAGGGTTTCGCAGGGATCGAATGTAGACCCACTGGTCGTAACACATCTGAAATGTAACGTCCACTGTTCAAAGTGCCGTCAATGCGAACAAGAGCTGACCGAGACGTGTAACCAACGGCACCCATACCATCATGCCGGGTGATACGCCAGTATGTTGATGACGAATACACGCTCCCAATGTGGGTTCACCGCGATGTCGCCAAACACGGATGCGACCATCATGATGCTGTAAGCAGAACCTGGATTCGAGTGACACAATGACGTTTTGCCATTCGTGCACCCAGGTTCGTCGTTGAGTACACCATCGTAGGCGCTCCTGTCTGTGATGCAGCGTCAAGGGTAACCGCAGCCACGGTCTCCGAGCTGATAGTCCATGCTGCTGCAAACGTCGTCGAACTGTACGTGCAGATGGCTGTTGTCTTACGAACGTCCCCATCTGTTGACTCAGGGATCGAGACGTGGCTGCACGATCCGTTACATCCATGCGGATACGATGCCTGTCATCTCGACTGCTAGTGATGCGAGGCCGTTGGGACCCAACACGGCGTTCCGTATTACCCTCCTGAACCCACCGATTCCATATGCTGCTAACAGCCATTGGATCTCGACCAACGCGAGCAGCAGTATCGCGATACGATAAACCGCAATCGCGATAGGCTGCAAGTCGGAAACTTGATAGTACGTATTTCTCCTCCTTATACGAGGCATCACAACAACGTTTCACCAGGCAACGCCGGTCAACTGCTGTTTCTGTATGAGAAATCGGTTGGAAACTTTCCTCATGTCACCACGTTGTAGATGTTACCACCGACGCCAACCTTGTGTGAATGCTCTGAAAAGCTTGTCATTTGCATATCACAGCATCTTCTTCCTGTCGGTTAAATTTCGCGTGTGTAGTACGTCATCTTCGTGGTGGAGCAATTTTAATGGCTTCCAGACCTCAGGAAGAATGTAGTAATCCGAATCCACAGGAAGCAGGTGCTGACAGATGTGAATATTACCGAACTATCAGTCTGAAAAGTCGTGACTACAAAATACTAACACGAATTTCTTAGGTTAGAATCGAAAAACACGTAGAAGCCGATCTCGACGAGTATCTATTTGGATTCAGGAGAAATCTAGGATCTCGCGAGGCAATACTGACCCTACCACTTATCTTAACAAGCAAAACTACCAAATGGATACACCTACATTTCGATCGGTTTTGAATATGTTGCAGTGTGCAGCAAAATAAGAGACACAGTTTTTTCGTACGCGCCCGTACGGCCGTTAAGGGAGTGAACAACCGGCTTTAAAAAAATTACACTTAATATTTCTGAATGAATACCGTTTTGCTATTTGGGGAGCAAATTAACTGATGATGGTCGAAGTAGAGAAGATATAAAATGTAGACTGGCAATGGCAAGGAAAGCGTTTCTGAAGAAGAGAAATTTGTTAACATCAAGCATAAAAATTCAAATGGTTCTGAGCACTATGGGACTTAACATCTGTGGTCATCAGTCCCCTAGAACTTAGAACTACTTAAACCTAACTAACCTAAGGACAGCACACACATCCATGCCCGAGGCAGGATTCGAACCTGCGACCGTAGCAGTCGCGCGGTTCCGGACTGCGCGCCTAGAACCGCTAGACCACCGCGGCCGGCTCATCAAGCATAGATTTAAGTGTCAGGAAGTCGTTTCTGAAAGTATTTGTATGGAGTGTAGCCATGTATGGAAGTGAAACATGGACGATAAATAGTTTGGACAAGAAGAGAATAGAAGCTTTCGAAATGTGGTGCTACAGAAGAATGCTGAAGATTAGATGGGTAGATCACATAACTAATGAGGAGGTATTGAATAGAATTGGGGAGAAGAGGAATCTGTGGCACAACTTGACTAGAAGAAGGGATCGGTTGGTAGGACATGTTGTGAGACATCAAGGGATCACAAATTTAGCATTGGAGGGCAGCGTGGAGGGTAAAAATCGTAGAGGGGGACCAAGAGATGAATACACTAAGCAGATTCAGAAGGTTGTGGGTTGCACTAAGTACTGGGAGATGAAGAAGCTTGCACAGGATGGGGTAGCATGGAGAGCTGCATCAAACCAGTCTCAGGACTGAAGACCACAACAACAACAACCGTTGAAGCGATAACAGATGTAAAAAAAGTTTCCAGTAAAACGTTTATGTACATTATAACGGTGCACCACGTTTTATCGAAGACGTCATTTTTAAAAAATCTCCCCACCAATATCTTTGCGTTTTATTTCGATATTTGACTAGTAACAAAACATACAAGATCGTTAATACAACACTGAATCATATATGATCCAACAGAGGTCACAAATTGCTATTGTATTGCTATATCGCATTGTGCATACGTGTCTGATTCAATGTCAATTGTCATATTAGGTTCTTTAATAACTCTTTTCCTTGTAAATGTATTCTAAATGCATATTCCACCTGCATACATACATACATACATATAAAATATCTTATGCTGGTTAGAGAACTTGCCCGCGAAAGGCACACAGTTTTAATCTGCCAGGAAGTTTCATATCAGCGCACCTCCGCTGCAGAGTGAAAATCTCATTCTGGATATTATCTGGTGTTCGCTTTTTACATTTGGAGTAAATTATAACAAATTTGTCTGATTTCAAGTTTCAACTATTGCAGATTTTGCAGATTTAATTGCGTTATATTAGAAATTGTTTATACATCATTGTTGTAACATTATTGTAAATTTGTACAGTAATGAGGAAACACAGGATTGTTCAGGCTAGAAAAATGCTGAAAGCGCTTTGATTTTGTGTAGCAAACACATCGAGCAATTGCAATATCACTTCATCATATGTGACTGAAATTGCTGTCAGTGATGCTATAACGTTTTGCTGTAAGTCAAATGTCGAAATGAAAAACAAAATAGTGAGGGGGACCTATTTCGAAAAAATGGCTTTTACGACAGGTCTGGGTGCACCGTTGTAATGATATACATTGAAAGCCATTGAACGTATTTTCGAAGGTTTTTTTTATATCTGTTACCGTTTCAACAGTACTTATTCAGAAATATTCAATTTCTTTTTCACGAGCGTATCTCAACCCCGGAACGGCCTTATGAGCATGTATAAAAAATTCTCTCCTTCTTGTTATACGTCATATTCAAAGCCGATCAAAATCAAGTGTATCCCTGTGGTAGGTTTAATTGTTAGGAGATAGGAAAAGTAATCCTAGTTTACTGCACTTCTAGACTTACAGAAATTCTTTGACAATGTTGACTGAAATACTCGTCTTTAAAATTAAGAAGGTATCACGGGTAAATTACAAGGATCGAAAGGCTATTTACAATGTGAATAGAAACCAGAGGGCAGTTATAAGAGTCGAGGGGCATAAAAGGGAAGCTGTGGATGAGAAACGAGTGAGACAGGGTTGTTGTAGCCTATCCCCGAAGTTATTTAATCTGTTCATTGAGCGGCAGTAAAGGAAACCAAAGAAAAATTTGGAGCAGGAATTAAAATTCTGGGAAAAGAAATAAAAATTTTGATGTTTGCCGATGACATTGTAATTCTGTCAGAGGCAGCCAAGAACTTGGAAAAACTGTCGAACGAAATTAACAGTGTATTGAAAGGAGGATATAAGATGAACATCAAGAAAAGCGAAACACGGCTAATGGAATGCAGTCAAATTTAATCACACGATGCTGAGGGAATTTGAGTAGGAAACGGGAGAGTTAAAGATGCAGAGTTTTGCTATTTGGGTAGCAAAATAACTGGTGATGGCTGACGTACAGAGGATGTGAAATGTGGACTGGCGAAGGCGAGGAAAGCGTTTCCGAAGAAGAGAACTTTGTTGACATGGAATGTAGATTTAAGTGTTAGGAAATCTTTTCTGAAAGTACTTGTCTGGAATGTAGCCGTGTTTGGAAGTGAAAGGTGAATGATAAAAGGTTCGGACAAGAAGAGAACAGGAGCTTTTGAAATGTGGTGCTACAGAAGAATGCTAAAGGTTAGGCAGATAGATAGCGTATGTAACGAGGAGACAAGAAATATGTGGCACGACTTGGCTGAAAGGCAGGGCACGTGGGACACATTCTGAGGCATCGAGGGATCACAATTTAATATTGGAGGGAAGAGTAGGGGGAGAGCAGGGGACGAATATAGTAAGCACGTTCAGAAAGATGTAGCTCGCAGTAGTTATTGGGAGATGGAGAGGCCTGCACAGATGGAGAGCTTCGTGAAACCTGTCTTATAACTGAAGACTATGCAGAGGGAATTAGATAGAGAAATGAGACACTTAAAGTAGTAAAGGAGTTTTGCTATTTGGGGAGCAAAATAACTGATGATGGTCGAAGTAGAGAGGATATAAAATGTAGACTGGCAATGGCAAGGAAAGCGTTTCTGAAGAAGAGAAATTTGTTAACATAGAGTATAGATTTAAGGGTGAGGAAGTCGTTTCTGAAAGTATTTGTATGGAGTGTAGCCATGTATGGAAGTGAAACATGGACGATAAATAGTTTGGACAAGAAGAGAATAGAAGCTTTCGAAATGTGGTGCTACAGAAGAATGCTGAAGATTAGATGGGTAGATCACATAACTAATGAGGAGGTAGTGAAGAAGATTGGGGAGAAGCGGTTTGTGGCACAACTTGACTAGAAGAAGGGATCGGTTGGTAGGACATGTTCTCAGGCATCAAGGGATCACCAATTTAGTATTGGAGGACAAAAATCGTGGAGGGAGACCAAGGGATGAATACACCAAGCAGATTCAGAAGGATGTAGGCTGCAGAACGTACTGGGGGATGAAGAAGCTTGCACAGAATAGAGTAGAATGGAGAGCTGCATCAAACCAGTCTCAGGACTGAAGACCACAACAACAACAACTGAAGACCACAACAACAACAACTGAAGACTGGCACAACATCCGATTGAGAGATCTGGGCCGTAGGGTGGTCAGAATTGCGCGAGGCTTTGTCACGGAGGAGGAGAGGCTGGTTCGCATCCGTCGATTACCTCGAATGAGAGTGTCCGCACGTTCCAACACTGCACGACTTTCAGCTGTGTGCGGGTGGCCGGCGCGTGGGAGGTGGGACAGGTTTGCACGACCTCGTTGCGACTACGGCAGACGCCCCAGGGGTCGGTTCACTGCCAGGTTTCAGTGGACATTCTGCAAGCGCCTTTGAATATCTGCCATACTCTGGTTTCTCGCCAAAACAAAATCAATGGCGCCTCCGTTGCAGACGCCATTTTGAAGGCTACGTAAAGCACCGCTCCTATCGGACCTTGACGAAACCACTTCTGCTGAATGTTTCACAACAAATTCCGCATTTTTTCAGCCGGAATTGGCCGAGAAATAAAACGTGTTTGCAGTGCTTATTGAACGGCCCGGGTAGTTGTGTGTGTGTGTGGTTGGCGCGGTCCGGCGGTGACGGACGCCTTCCTGCGCAGAGCCACAGCGGACGACTGCCTGTTACTGGTAGCCGCTGTCCCCCGTGCTCGTAGGCTTTACTGCCCTGTCGTCCTCCGCCACTGGCGAGCGGCGGCAGTGGCTGGTGGGCAGCTGGCGCTCGTAAAACAATGGACGGCGCCCACGAGACGCCGCCGCCACGCGCCCCCGGGCCGTCCGCAGTCACAGCGGCAACACGGGAGAGGGGGTCCGTCTCGGGACGAAGTGGATTACAGCCGACGTCCCCGCCTGCGGATGCGAGTTAGACACAGGGTGCGGCTATACCTTCTTACTACGTCTCATTTCGCCTCCTGTTGCAACAGAGTTGATTTTCAAAATTCTTGTTTAGCACCACATCTCAAATCCTTCGATTCTCTTCTCTTCCGGTTTTCCCACAGTCTCGTTACCATACAATTCTGTGCTCCAAACATACATTTTCAGAAACCCTTTATCAAATGAAGGCCTTTGTTTGATACTAGTAGACTTCTCTTGGCCAGGAACGCCCTTTTTGCCATTGCTAGTCTGCTTTTTGTCCTCCTTGCTCCGTCCAGCGTTGCTTATTTTGCTGCTTACGTGGTAGATTCTTCATCTACTTCGTGTACATCAATTCTGATGTTAAGTTTCTCGCTGTTCTCATCTCTGGTACTTCTCACTGCTTTCGCCTTTCTTCGATTTACTCTCAGTCCATATTCTGTACTCATTAGACTCATCATTCAGTTCACCGGATCACGCAATTTTTCTTCACTTTCGCTTAAGATAGCAATGGCATCATCGAATCATATAACTGATCTCCTTTCACCTTGAATTTCAATTCCGCTTCTGAACATTTTTTTTCATTTTTGTCATTGCTTCTTCGATGTACAGATTGAACAGTAACGGCGAAAGACTACATCCGTCTTACACCATTCTTAATTCGAGCACTTCGTTCTTGGTCGTCCACTCCCATTATTCCTTCTTGGCTTCTGTACATATTGTATATTACCCGGCTCTCCCTTTAGCTTACCCCTACTTTCCTCAGAATTTCGAACTTCTTGCACTATGTTACATTGTCGAACTTTTTACCAGGTTGACAAATTCTATGAACGTTTCTTTATTTTTCTTTAGTCTTGCTTCCATCATGGCCGGCCGAAGTGTCCGAGAGGGTTCTAGGCGCTTCAGTCTGGAACCACGCGACCGCTACGGTCGCAGGTTCGAATCCTGGCTCGGGCATGGATGTGTGTGATGTCCTTAGGTTAGTTAGGTTTAAGTAGTTCTAAGTTCTAGGGGACTGATGACCACAGTAGTTAAGTCCCGTAGTGCTCAGAGCCATTTGAACCTCCGATGTTAAGTCCCATAGTGCTGAGAGCTATTTGAGCCTTGCTTCCATTATCAAGCGCAACGTTAAAATTGCCTTGACCTTACCTAAAGCCAAACTGATCGTTGTGTAACACATCCTCAGTTTTGTTTTCCATTTTTCTGTATATTATTCTTGTAAGCACCTTGGATGCATGAGCTGTTAAGCTGATTGTGGGATAATTCTAGCACTTGTCAGCTCTTCCAATGTTCGAAACTGTGTGCATGAGAAAATTTTCCTAAAGTCGCCAAGTCATATATTCTACACACTAACGAGAATAGTCCTCTTGTTGCTACTTGCCTCAATGATTTTAGAAATTCTGATGGAATGTTGTCTATCCCTTCTGCCTTATTTGTTCTTAAATACTCCCTTATGTTCTGATTATGATAATGGAACCCCTATCTCTTCTAAATCGACTCCTGTTTCTTCTTCTATCACATCGGACGTATCTTCTCCATCATAGAGACCTTCAGTGCGACGGCGATTGGCTTTGTGAAAGATAAAGCCACCACAGAGGCAGTTCTGACGTTGCCTTTGATAATGAAGGCGGGACTTGAGAAAAATCGTGACACCTTCATAGGATTTGGCGGCCTGGAAAAAGCGTTCGACAATGTAAAACGGTGCAAGATGTCGGAAATTCTTACAAAAATAGTATAACCTATAGGGAAAGACGAACAATAGACACTGCGTTCGAACTGCTAGATGCGTGTGGGATGTCTCCGCTCGCCCTTCCACCTGTCCACGTCCTGCTCCCCCTTCTCTTCGCTCGTCTCCTCCTCCTCTCCTTGTGTCCATCAGCTTCCCCTCCTTCTGACCATCTCCTCCACCTGCTGCCTGTCTCCATCCCTTCCTTCCCCAACTGTCCATCTCCTCCTCGTACCTCTCCTCGTCCATATTCTCCTTCGCTGCCTCTATGTCCATTTCCTTCCTCCTCCCACCCCCGCCTCTGTGCCCATATAGTCTTCCCTTCTCTTTTTGTCCTTGAGCATTTTTATTACACCACCTCGCATGAGGGACAACAGCCGTAAGAAGAGATCTTGAATAATAATCGCTTGGCTGCTCTAGTAAATAGTTTATGTAACGACCGGTTTCGTTGGCTGGAGGCCGCATCATCAGGTTAAACATGGCGAATCGTGCCGTTAAAGTTGCAACGTGGATGGGGCCGAGCACTCCTTGTGTGTGCATAAATGACGAAATTAGCGGATCGTCAGGTAAGAGGATAGTACGGATCCACTTCTTCGTTTAAATGTTGAGAAAACGGTGGAGCCATACTTTCGCTTACATGACGATCCGCTATTTCCGTCATTTATGTTGTCGTTGTTGTTGTAGTCTTCAGTCCTGAGACTGGTTTGATGCAGCTCTCCATGCTACTCTATCCTGTGCAAGCTTCTTCATCTCCCAGTACTTACTGCAGCCTACATCCTTCTGAATCTGCTTAGAGTATTCATCTCTTGGTCTCCCTCTACGATTTTTACCCCCATGCTGCCCTCGAATGCTAAATTTGTGATGCCTTGATGCCTCAGAACATGTCCTACCAACCGGTCCCTTCTTCTTGTCAAGTTGTGCCACAAACTCCTCTTCTCCCCAATTCTTTTCAATACCTCCACACATGTCATCTACCCATCTAATCTTCAGCATTCTTCTGTAGCACCACATTTCGAAAGCTTCTATTCTCTTCTTGTCCAAACTATTTGTCGTCCATGTTTCACTTCCATACATGGCTACACTCCATACAAATACTTTCAGAAACGACTTCCTGACACTTAAATCTATACTCGATGTTAACAAATTTCTCTTCTTCAGAAACGCTTTCGTTGCCATTCCCAGTCTACATTTTATGTGCTCTCTACTTCGACCATCATCAGTTATTTTTCTCCCCAAATAGCAAAACTCCAGTCAACATTGTCAAAGGCTTTATCTAGGTCTACAAATGCTAGAAACGTAGGTTTGCCTTTCCTTAATCTTTCTTCTAAGACAAGTCGTAAGGTCAGTATTGCCTCATGTGTTCCAACAATGTTCGGTCTCGTTCATGTTGGAACTCTAATACCTAAAATGTTATTGAAGTGTTATAAACTTACGATAATAATTGAACCCTTAATTTTGTGGTTGCTTCAGGGTGATGTGTGTATCATCAAAAAACGACGATGTATAACAGTGAGCAAGTTGTGACATTTCGCTATAGCTGCCGTCTCGCCAGTCTCCTTACCTTCGCCACTCTTGCTGGGGGGGGGGGGGGGGGGGGGGACAATGAGACCGATTTCTGCCACGGCCTCGACCTTGTACCGATAGTGATCTGCGACTCCTTCACTCCATTAGAATTTTTCAGTCTTTGTTCCAAATCTGTTACTAGAAGTAATAGCAATAAAAAACCGAAAATCGGTTATTTTGAGAGGGTTTACCAGTAACATTAAAGTATACACGAAAAGAGCCGGCGTAACCGAAAACCACTTGTTTCACCGGCTTTATAAGTGAAACTCGTCAGCTCACGCGATGCTGTCGGACCGCGCAAATCAGCAGACTGCGCAGTGGTGGCGCATTCCTGGAGACGGCGGTTCGACTCCCCGTCGGAATAGCGGTGCAGGAGGGCTGCACTCCCAGACAGGTGGGGCGTCGTGGGGGACCGGGAACGGACTGTACTGTGCGCCGGTCTCGAGGCGAGAGGCACAGACTGTCCGGCGGGTCGTGGGCAGGTGCACGGGTCACGAGTCACGGGCGCCCGGCGGAAGAGCCTCACGACCACGACCGCTCACACACACACACACACACACACACACACACACACACGGGGCAGGCTGTATCGCGATGGCACGTGCACGCATGGGCGCGCACCAGCAACACTGTGGGAAACTACACGTGTACGGGAAAACGTGCTCCATGCAGACGACCGACTTATACAGCATAACAACAAAATACGCGCCGGCCGAGAACGTGGCCAGACTGAAGACAGGGGGGACATCAACCCTGTCCGAGTAGAGCTACGGCACACCAGGTGCTGACAAACACGAAGAGCAGCAGAAACTGCTGCGGTAGTGTTGCTACGCGAGATAAATGACGTAGTAAATGGTAGCATTATCGGTAGTACTGGTGCAGTTGGTACGGAAAGAACCATAAATGGACGTGTAGGAGAGAAAATGGGAGCCGACGATTTGTCTTTGTTTTTTGTTTGTTTGGTAATTTGTTTTGCACATAATTAGAGCCGTACATCCTTCAGTGTTAGTCCATTGTCTATTTATACCCTTTCAGAACACAAACTGCATTTTATAAGTAATAAAAATTAGTTTATCGCTTAACTTCTGCGCTTTTACGTAATCAAAGGAATTACTTTTGATGCGAGCACAGTTTACAAAACCACACACACACATAATATATATATGACAGACACATGTATTTAAGTATTGAAGAGATGTCTGATACACTTTTGTTTTGCAGGGGTCTTTTCATTTTCCTTTTTGTTCAGTAAATTGCGTTTTCCTGCGCCATACGATAAACCCGCAAGGTTTCATTTATTTTTACTACAACACCACTCTGTTTCACGTTAAAAATCAGTTTTCGAATAGAACCTGAATCAAATAACAATCGCAATTTTGCTATAAATACTGTTTACTTTTAAGTAAGAGACACGAGGATAGCTATGTGGAAGAGAAATGTTCCGCAGGGTGCCCAGCCCGCTATATCCTCACTCAGTTTCTAAATGGTTCACCACTTTCCGTTTCTAGTGGAATCTAGTAAGATACTCACTGTGTAAGTCAAAAAAGCGATCGCTATGAAGTAATGCCCAAGACGTACGCGACACATGTAACGCATATGTACTGTGGGTAAAAACTGGCCGCAGCTACTAGGAAAACTGCTGTAGTCTTACTTATCTTAATCTATCGTTTTACAATTCTACTTGTAATACAACTCTGTTGACGTCACTACTCCTTTCATAAATCCGAGATCACTTCCCACAAATAAATCCACTCCAAATCGATTGCTTTAAATGAAAATTGCTTTTTTCGTCATATTCTAAATGTTCTATGCAGTAAAAGTTGTTTTTATGTAACACCAGCTGAAAAATGCTACTGTCGGAGACAAGAGAAGGCGAACATGCTCCACTTTAGAAGACTCTGGTAGCTGCCTCAGACCTGACGAAAGGTTTTAGCATGCGAACATATTTATGCAGTGACTGTATGTCACATTACAGTATCCTTCATTGCGCCAAACAGCTGGAATCGAGCTCTAGGGTGGACGGTGGAGAATTGTCCAATGAAGTTTCGTGAGCACTGTCAAAAATTGCGTCCAGTTGTGCAGCGAGACAGTTTGACGATTCACAACAGTTGTAAATATTATGAAATGTATTCACAAATTGCAAATATAGTTTGACGTTAGCTGTACATATTATTAGTGACACATGAAAATTTGAGTTGGACCAGCAAGCATGCATGTCTGAGGGACACTGTAATGTCATGGCCAAACACTGCATAAACACAGACATTGTGTGAATCCGTGTGTGGACATCGGCAAAGTGTGAGCACAGGCGATATGGACAAAATGACATATGACGTTTGGGTCGGTCCGAGAGGCGTGCACGGATAGCCAAAGTAATTTACTTTTGTCACTAATAAAACGTGCTGCTGACGTCAAACTGTATTCGCAATTTGCGAATCCATTTCACGATAGGAGGGGCGTTCAATAACTTTTTGTCGGCCAATTTCGGTTAATATTCCGCCAAAACCCCCACAGGTTCACGAAGTTCCGAACAAACGAAGCACGGTGAGTCGCTGACGGAGGCTTCTGTTGTCACAACGAGGTCGCGCAGACCTGTCAGATCTGCCGTGTGCCAGCCGGCCACACACTGCTGTCACTCGTGCAGTGCTGGAACGTGCGGACACTCTCGTTCGAGGTGACGGACGGGTCGCAGTCAAATACCTCGCTCCAAAGCTCCGTGCCTCTGTCGATACTGCTCACGAAACTTGGTTGGGCTGTTGTTCCTCGTCAACCGTACAGCCCGGTTCTCCAGCCTCCTGACTTCCATCTGTTTGGCCCAATGAAGGACGCACTCCGCGGGAAGCAGCACGTGGAGCTGGGGAGGTCACTGACGCAGCAGGACGCCTGATCCGACGTCGACCAGTGGAGTGGTTGGTACTACGGTGGCCGTTCAGGCCCTTCCACCAGGTCAATAGAGTGAGGAATAATTTGGTGTACTGGAATCCTGAATAACACCAATCTGCTTTTGGAAGAAAATGTTTCGCATTACTTATTGAATGCCCATCGTACAACTACAAATAGGACGGTGACAACGTTTGGTTTGTGGGACGCTGAACTGCGCGGTCATCAGCGCCCGCTAAAAGTCTCAACCTTTACACAGCCCAGTGGAGACACTTTCACGAATGATGATGAAGTGTTGAGGACAACACAGAAACGCAGCCGCTGGGCAGAGAAAAATCGCCAACCGGGCCGGAAGTCAGACCCGGGACCCCAAGATCCAGAGGCAGCAACGCCAGCCACTAGACCACGAGCCGCGGACAAACTGAAAATAGTTGACTGCCTTAAATGTGCTGCCAGAGAACGAAAACACTACATGTGTCACACAAAAATATGTGTAGATGAATATATTTCAAATTTTCTAGGTCCCTGATGAGGCCTGATATGAACAGATGAAACATGTTTGAATGATAACGAATTGCACATTCCGCGGTAAAAGACGGATAAGAGATATCCTTGATGCATGAAAAACTTGAAACACACATATCACTATACAGGGTGATCAAAAAGTCAGTATAAATTTGTAAACTTAATAAACCACTGAATAATATAGATAGCGAGGTAAAAAGTGACACACATGCTTGGAATGACATGGGGTTTTATTCGAAGAATAAAAAAAAAAAAAGGAAGTATTGCTAGACGCGTGAAAGATCTCTTGCGCGCGTCGTTTGGTGATGATCGTGTGCTCAGCCGCCACTTTCGTCATGTTTGGCCTCCCAGGTCCCCAGACCTCAGTCCGTGCGATTATTGGCTTTGGGGTTACCTGAAGTCGCAAGTGTATCGTGATCGACCGACATTTCTAGGGATGCTGAAAGACAACATCCGACGCCAATGCCTCACCATAACTCCGGACATGCTTTACAGTGCTGTTCACAACATTATTCCTCGACTTCAGCTATTGTTGAGGAATGATGGTGGACATATTGAGCATTTCCTGTAAAGAACATCATCTTTGCTTTGTCTTACTTTGTTATGCTAATTATTGCTATTCTCATCAGATGAAGCGCCATCTGTCGGACATTTTTTGAACGTTTGTATTTCATTCCAAGCATGTGTGTCAATTTGTACCTCTCTATCTACATTATTCCGTGATTTATTCAGTTTTCAAATTTATACTGACTTTTTGGTCACCCGTTATATAGTACTAATCACAACATCGTAAACTCTAAGGTCGGCTCAACACCTCAGTTTACTGAGCCCCAAACAACCGCCTGCAGCGTTACCTGACACCTTGGTTACTGGGTGGCGGCGCTCGACGCTGGCTGTGAGCAGCGCCCAGACCCCTCATCCAGCGGGTGACACAGTGACCGGGCGGTTTCCCGCGGCGGGCAACGCGTGCGTGACGCCACGATGCAGTGCGACACACCTCGCGCTCGGGGATATTAATCACTCACTCAGGGACGGCGCCCATTACGCGCCAGCGCTAGCAGCACCTGGCGCGAAGCCTAGGCACTAGTTCAGCGCCGGGGTCTCGTTTGTATGCTCGGCGAGTAAAGCTGTGGGAATTATCCGAGGTGACTTGCATCTTCTCGAGGAAAGGCGCAATCTGCGCTTCTGACGAGCGTACGGAAGACAATTGCCGGAGCTGGGAAAAGGGAGGGAGCTAAACGCCCACCAAGATGATGGGGACCGCGAACGATCCAGGATGAACAGTTCTGCGTTCCTTTGGCTCATATGTCGGAAAGTAAGCGGTGTTTCACAATTCCTTTTAAAGACTTTAGGAGCTGTCGAGGGTACTTCGTAGATACAGTTTTGATAACGAATCCATGTCTGGAAATGTGCCATCAGGATGTAACATACGTTCCGCTCTAAGAAAAAAAGGCAAATAAAAGATAAAAACCGACGCACCATCAATGAATTATCTGAATGGAACAGAAATCTGTAGATGTTACTTACACGTACAGAAAAACAGATGATTGCAATCTCAGAAAAACTGGATGATTTATGCAGGAGCAAGTGCTTCACAAATTGAGAACGTCAGTAAGGCGCTGGTCCTCCTCTGGCCCTTATGTGAGCAATTATTGGGCTTGGTACCGAGTGACAGACTTGTTGGATGTCCTGAGGGATATCGTGCTAAGTTCTGTCCAACTGGCCCTTTACATCGTCAGACTCCCGAGGTGGTAGGAGGGCCCTGCCCACATCACTCTCTCGCAGCATCAAATCCCAACACCCCACCATACCCACCAACCTCGAGTAGTGTGGCCACCTTTCTTATAGTTTATATTCCCACCGTAATTTCAACTGTGTTCCTCCCCCAGACCATGAAAAACTCGTTCAGATATGTCTATCCTATCAACTACAACTGACGCTTTCCCTGCGACACTGGTATCCAACTCACATTCCCTTATATCCGGTGCCTTGACCCTTCCCTATGGTAATACCACATTCTTTCTCGAATCCGTTCCTTCTCCAGTCCCATGTGTCCGAACTGCGTACTTAGTTCTAAGTAATACTGGTTACAGTCCATCGTTGGCGTCTGGTACACCAACTGGTGATCACATTTTTCAAACAAAGGCAATCTGGGTTGCAATTTTTTTTATTAATACCAATTACGCGACTGCCTTTATTTAAAAAAATACGTATTCCTACGTCCTCAGCTCTGCATATTGAAATATACACAAGACCTTCTACAATGTTTATGTTTGACTACTTTTTGACATATTTCTTACTGGATGATATTCTGTGGTAACTCCTCGCTTATGCAAAAGTATTCATTCCACAAAAGAAACTATTATAACCATGTGTGGGGTTTATGCATCTACATCTCACAGGAATCTCTTTCCTCACAGTACATTTGTAAGGTGGCAGAATAAATGAAGGTCACATCCCCACCTTACATACATCGCAACGAGAAGGTGAATATGACACCTAACATAATACAATACGGCAGTAATGAGCAAATTTGCCTACCAGTATGTAATGCAAAAAGCGAAGAGGTCAATTGATGGTAATTAACACACTGTTCCTATATAATGCATGTCTTTGAGCAGAAGGTGCAACAAGCTGCGCATGGCGTTTTAGTCTGAAAGCCAGAGGGACAAGGGCAGAAGCAAAGGTGCGCCGCAGTGGTTGCCTCAGAAACTACTTAAAGGAGTGGCAGGAGGACAGTCAGCGACCCCAACTGGGTGATTCAGGTGGGAGAAACGCGTGTAGCGGCACATCTGCAGAGGGTCAGAGAAAAAGCTTTAGAAAGCTGCATCTCGGAATTCCAAAGGCATACGGACAAAAACCAGTGACGCATTTCAATCATGTGTCCAGCAAGTGCAACGCACATGAAGGTCAATGTACTTTAGATGTCTAGAACGGGCACAAAACGTCCGATTGGTGGAAACGCTCTAGGAAGGAGAAAAGTACTGAAGTTTTGATGCTGTTTAATGCAAGGGACATTGCGATTGGTAGAGAGAGTTTCCACAAAATGAGAGGAACGCTCCTATTGGTCGAAAAAGGCCGTGATGCGAAGAACAAATGAAACCAGGTGGGGAGGCAGTTCTGCCACGAGTAGGACGAGAGAGAAATTTTCGCAGACTCTTCTCTGAACTGGCGTCGAGTGCAGAACAGAGCGCTTAACACTCTGTACGACTCAGAGAAGAAAATGCGTGAACACTGCATTCATAGTGGGTGAAATCCAGCTATAAATTAGCTGTAGCATCATTTAGCTCCAACTGTGGAGAAACAAACCAGCCTATTAGTTAATTGTTCTTGCGAGAACTGAGAGGGCACTATAATATGCACGCTGCTGCTCCAACCGTGCGTGTGTATAGCGCCAAATTCTAAGACTAGAACTGAGTACACGTTTTCTCGCATAACGAGAAACATAGGGAAAGTGCCTGTTGTGAAGTTCAGGTTTGATTAGTTTTATAGGAATTTCAGCAGAAGAGAGCGATCTAACAGATGGCAGCTCGTCGCAGCTTAAGGTAAATACTGCGTGCAGAGGTGTAAACTTAATGGTTCACCAGCTTGCGTCTACTGTAAACTCGAGCAGCCTTGGGTAATCTTTCGCTAAATTTGTCACATAACTAACCATCCACCGTACCCTTGAGTGTCATCCTAAATAGTACCAAACTTTAAAGCGTAATCGGACGACTTCTGTGGTACTGACCAACACCATAACATATATGTAGGAAAAATTTTGTAAAGAAACTTCTAATTAAACTTTAATATTATTGTGTTTAGGATTAATATTCTCTGTGAGAGTTAATATTTAATATTATTGTGTACAGGATTGTTTCACTTTTTGATGTTAGGCGAGATGCGTTATCCTGACAACTGTTATTATGTTGTCAAATTGAAAACTGTGTAAAATCGTGTATTTTTCTGCTAAAATTGGGACATTAAACATGTCATTTAAACTTACACAGTCGTTCTCATTCACAGAATAAGTAACCACGTTACACATTTGTTCACTTACGGAATTCACCATTAGCAATCTATTTCATTTGAGTATAGCTGAGTTATCAGAAGTAAGATACTAGAAGGAAAAGTGGACGTAACTTTGAGACGGAAGGAGGTGAAGTATGCGGATATGAAACTCTTTGACGGTCTACATTCACAACTAAGGTACTAGATAGAGTACGCAGGCCATATGTTTAACAGCTTCATCGTCCAGTCTGTCCGACACCCCAGCGGTCCTTCGTGGGCAGGCACTGTCGTTTGTGAACAGAAAGTCGGATTCCCCAGACAGACGAACACGATCCAGAACAATCGCCCTGCAATACAGTTATGCTTTAACGGTACCTCACACAAAAAATGTGCAGTGGTCTCCGGCCATTGTGCCTAATGCTGCGTGCACCATAACGCCTAAGCCATACGGACGACGTTCACGAACGTTCTTTGGTGCGTAACATGTTCCCGTCTCCCTCCACAGTAAGTGGAGGGCAGAATCGCTTGCCACGCTGAAATAGGATTCGTCGGAGAACATCACTCCGGACCATTGTTGCTGTACCCAAGCAATGTGCTCCATACACCAACGAACTGTTTGGTGACGATGGCGTAGTTGAAATGGGGCGCATTTATCAGGCTTCCGAGCATGCAAATCAGCGTGATTTAATCGCCGCGAAATGGTTCTGGCAGAGAAACGTGTAGCGGCAGCGGTTGCGAGGCCAGGAGCAGTTCGTGTAGGAGTGGGATGCCTTTTCCTTTTTGCCACCAGGACTACGTATCGACCCTCTCGCGGTGAGGTGGTCCGGCTGCGACCACCAGCATGCCCTCGCATAGCATGTCCGCCAACTGCGACATCACACCTTTGGACACATCCATTAACGCCGCGCCAGTGTCGACACACTGACCGGCTTCGAGCCGTCCAGCTGCTCGTCCACGATCCTCACCACTCAAATGATGCCACGCAGACATGTTATCGAACCGTACGTAATGTCGCACTTGTCGCTTCCGCATCAACATTCGTCCAACATCGTACTGCACGACCTATCGAATGCACACAGTGTCCGCGCGCAGGCTTCGCTGAACTTGACATTTTCCGCCCTCTACATTTCCTGTCACCATCACTGATAGTTTGTTCCGTAGCAATTATCTGTTGTTCCGTAGCAATAGGCAGTTATCCAAGTGTCAGCTGCTCCTTAGCTAGTTTCAAGTAGTAAATATTTGTACTGTTCAAAAATGGTTCAAATGGCTCTGAGCACTATGGGACTTAACTTCTGACGTCATCAGTCGCCTAGAACATAGAACTACTGAAACCTAACTAACCTAAGGACATCACACACATCCATGCACGAGGTAGGATTCGAACCTGCAACCGCAGCGGTCGCGCGGTTCCAGACTGTAGCACCTAGAACCGCTCGGCCACCCCGGCCGGCATTTGGACAGTTGACACGTTTCACGTCACAGTGTATATCAGTTAAATCCTCCTTGGGGCACTGCTGCTATTGCGGTCGTTGAACTTTCGCCGTACAACATAGTGCCCTGACATCTAGTCTCTAAACATTCCTGAGCCAGTCACACGCATGGGAAGATAGTTCATATGAAGGTGCTAGAAAGACAGCTGCACGTATTATTCGCATTATATCGCGTATGTGTAAAGCAAGTTGTGTTCCCCACGAGCGGTTTTAGCTACGCCTGTGGGACGACGAAGAGAAGGGGAGGATGACGAAAGCCGTTACTGCTGGAAGGAGACCACGGCCAACGCGAGGCAACACTTGCTGTCAGCAGCTGACAGTGAATATCGCGGAGCCCGTCCATTATTTTGCGTACGCTAAGACACAAGAGAGCTATAAATTTTCTCCTACAGAGGGCACAAGGAGCAGATCAACGTGCTCGCACGTTCTCTCTCTCCCTTTAACACAAACACACACACACACACACACACACACACACACACACACACACACACACACATCCACGCAAATTGTCGAACGAGCTTTGAGACTGAAGCCTGTTAACCACATTATGGTGAGAGATCACATGCAACAATTCTAAGGTTTCTAACTTATTTTCCGTATACAGAGAAAGTGATAGATCAATTTTCATCCCCTGCGTCATACTTCATGTCTGTAGACTGGTTATTTTTCAAACAGCAGTCTTCAGTAGTCGGTATGTTAGATCACAGAGGTTCTGAGACTTTTGTTGTCAGCAGCATCGTCGCTGGCAAGCAGCAGTCAGAGTGAAGTAAGAGAGTCGGGCGTCGGTTATGCTACTGAGTGGTCCGGAAATAACTTCCACAGCAGAGATACAAATGTAGGATGTTGCCTTTTGGAAATATGAGATGGTAAAAACTGATCTGAGAACTGTGAAAATTTTCAGGTAATGCTATCTTTGCATTCGTTCCTCGCGTGTAATTTAGGGTGAACGGCTATTTTTGGTTGATTTCTCTTTATTGTTTCGGTTTATGTATTATGGAACGTCTTCTATACACCATGAGCTGCAATAGAAATGTTTTACTTGGCAAAACTGGTTTTCGGGTCTATAACCATTAGTGGCATTTGATACAGAGTGTTGTATGTACAACGATTTCTACAAAATGGTGACTAACATGGCAGTAGCAGTAATGTAAATCTACTTATGTTACATATTTCTACAGTAATGACATACGTGTCAGTTAATACGGTATGGCGGCCGGGGTGGCCGAGCGGTTCTAGGCGCTACAGTCTGGAACCGCACGACCGCTACGGACGCAGATTCGAATCCTGCCTCGGGCGTGGATGTGCATGATGTCCTTGGGTTAGTTAGGTTTGAGTAGTTCTAAGTTATAGGGGACTGATGACCTTAGAAGTTAAGTCCCGTAGTGCTTAGAACCATTTGTAATACGGTATGATCAGAATGTATGTCCCGTTATATAGTCATGTTTGTCACGTATTTTGCTGCTGTGAAATCTTAGGCAGTCACATTCTTGATAACGTCTGGCATAACTTTCATACAGAGTAAACATGGAACTCACAGGACAAGCAGTCTACGTTACCTGTCTTACTCTGAATCTAAAATCATATTAATACATATATGTGACATGCATTCATAAATGTAAATTACAATTTCTAGATAATTGGTATATGAAGGTAGAATATACAAAAGGTATAAAATTGCAAAATAATCCAACATGTCATGTCAAATTAGACAAGTCTTCCTTGCTGGACATAGAGTCCAAACCAAAATTATTCGGTTCAAACACTACTGAAATTTTGTTTTGTTTATCCTTCTACAGTTAAACCTATAAAGGTGAGTAGCACTGTAACAGCTGTCAAGGTCACACTTGAAGTTGACGAATTCGTAAAAATTCAGTAATAAAAAGTAGGGCGTCTGCCCAAGGCAGGAAAAACTCGCACTTGGGGACCTATGAGCTAGATAATGATGATGACAAGGTCCTGGTGAAAACAGTTACACCAAACTACCAACATAAATGAGACATAACTATGTCAGTTACCTACAAGTTTACGTAATCCTCAGAGTTTGATAATGGCCCTTCAAAAGGATTCATTAGCATTCTGTACATCTCGAACGCGTGCTTATTACTATGACGGAGACTGTCAAAACAAGGAAGTTAGTCGTTTCTGAAGCTGATTCTGAACCGTGAATTTTAATCTTGACGCGAATTTCATTCACAGAACCAGCTGAGTACCGGGTGTTGCTCGGGTATGTATTTATTCGAGTCTTGTACCGGGGCATCTTCTCCTTCATCCCCTCTCTGTCCGCCTCCTGCACCCCCATTCTTTGTCCATCTGCTCACCTACCCTCTGTCCACCTGCTCCTTCCTCTTGTCTTTGTTCATTTCCTGCTTCCTCCTTCTCTCTCCCCTCCTCCCCCTCTAACTACTCATTTACTCATCGCCCCTCTCTGTCGACCTCCTCCCCTCCCTTCCTTCTCGTTGTCCATTTTGTTCCGGGTTTACTCGAAAGACATTGTCTGCGATTGTCAGGGTGCAAACAGATGGGAGTTCCGTCCGTAAGCAACACCCTGCCGGGGGCAGCGGTCTATTCTTCATAATTTCTTATCCACCTGTCACTCAGTCCGTGATGTTGTTGTGTAGAACGTGCTGTTCGCCATACTCGCCGGGTGCGCAGATTCGCATCGTGCACTCGTCTCCCAACAGTTCGATGCGATACATGACATTATGTAGCGTCTTCGAACGCCGAATTCAGTTCTGGAGCACTCAGCCCACGGTTGCTTGACTCGAAACTCTTAGATATCGATTATCCTGCGCACCTGTCGAACACGGACGGCCTGTGCAGTGTAATTGCTCAACAGTATCTGTGAACTGGAACCGATTCGATGTCTGGACCGCATCACTTTGACTCCCGTCCACAGGTCGAGCAACTTTCCTGCTTGACAAGACTTTGGCGCATAACGTGACGATGCGGACCCGCCTGTTCTTCGTGTCGAGATGAAAGTGGACACTACTGTACCACTGAAGTCTCTAATGTGTCCCTGCTGGCGTTTCACATTCAACCGAAATGCTGCAACCCATTCGAGTGCGGCGTCCCTCTGGTCGATAACGCTCGTGGTAACTATGTGTTTACGTCAGGACCGACTTTCCGATCGGTGCTACCCAACCACGATATTACTGTACTTGGCCGGCCGCGGTGGCCAAGCGGTTCTAGGCGCTTCAGTCCGGAACCGCCCGACCGCTACGGTCGCAGGTTCGAATCCTGCCTCGGGCATGGATGTGTGTGATGTCCTTAGGTTGGTTAGGTTTAAGTAGTTCTAAGTTCTAGGGGACTGATGACCTCAGCTGTTAAGTCCCATAGTGCTCAGAGCCATTTGAACCATTACTGTACTTGGCCTCCGTATGGAAGACAGAATAACTTTACGATCGAGTTGTCTGGTCATTAGAATAGCGGAGCACATTTTGGTGCGTTTCAACCGCACAGTTAAAGACAGGAGTCTACCGAAGCGCCATTAGTCCCAGGTGCAATAATACTGTGGTCGACTAACAGGGGAACAGTTACAATAGCAACACACCTGCACGACTTATCGGGGTGAATCAACACTTTCTGTTGATGTGTGTAGGCAGCCCCTTACCCCTAGCACGCAATCGTCACGCTCGCTTCCCAAGTAGGTGTGTCAAACACCAAAAGAAGTCAGTTCCCTGTTGATGGTTGCTGACATCAAAGTTACGGATAGTTTGCGTAAACCAATTATGTTGGCCACTGGTGCAGAGTATATATGGATCAAGACAGCCCCTTCAGAATCAACTAAGGCCTGAAGATTGCGCACTGAACCGCCGAAACTGGTCGCTACACGCTTTAAATAGATGCAAACTGCGGCCAGCAGTGGCAAAAGCGCCCCCTACGTACAGAGGGTCTTCATTTTTCTCCCTCTAAAGCCGTACAAGGTCCCGTTTGCCCAGGTCTACATTTTTGTGAAATACAAACAAATTGAGTGACTCTACGTACGCGTTCAAACTTTCCAACTCCAGCGCTGTAGGCATGAGAAAGAGGAAGCAAGACTAGAGTTTGAGACAGAAGGAGGCACATTAGGTCAAGGAGACAGAAATGCATGACCAGACCATTCGACATACTCCCCACACTTGGTGGAGAGTACCGGCAACTCCACGGCACCTGCAAGACTGTTCCACCAGCAATATTGCTCGGCCATGCGAAAACACTGACGTCTTTTGCAGCAACGTTACACCAATACTGTCTCACCGTATTGCAATATTCCCATGTGTTGCAGCCAAATTATAACAATACTATTGTGGCAACACTATTTGACCTCACCGGAATAATGGCCGGCCGGAGTGGCCGAGCGGTTCTAGGCGCTTCAGTCTGGAACCGCGCTACCGTTACGCTTGCAGGTTCGAATCCTGCCTCGGGCATAGATGTGTGTGATGTCCTTAGGTTAGTTAGGTTTAAGTAGTTCTAAGTTCTAGGGGACGGATGACCTCAGAAGTTAAGTTCCATAGTGTTCAGAGCCGTTTGAGCTATTTTGCACCGCAATAATGCCGTATGTTGCAGTACGTTAGTGCTAAGTTACCGGCTACACTACAATATTGTCGTGCATTTCAGCAATGTTGCTTGCATATAATCCAATACTTCCGTATGTTGTGGCCACATTACCGCAATATTGTCCAGACATACCGCAATACTTCCGCCCAATGAAGCTACACCGCATCAATGTTGCACAGCCACGCCACAATATATTTTGCCGTGTACTGCAGCCGTAGTGCAGCAGTGTTGTCCAGCCACATCGGAATATTTCCCTTGTATTGCAGCCACATTGCAGCAGTGTTAATGCAAACTCAACAGTGGCCATACATCCGATTACAATAAGGCTCGTGTAAACCCACCGCAACGAAAGTGTCACAGTGTAGTGATACTTTGTCGAAAGATCAGGCGAAATAAGGGCGGTAAACACGTGCCGTTGTGCTTACGTGGGGAAGGCCTGAGACACGGCCAGCCGATGAGGCTCATGTTTGGTAGGTAGCTTGTGTGCACCCTAACATGAAAGAGTGTAAGATATTTTAAATGGAAAAGTGACGATTTACTGTATACGCGGTACACAAACGCATATTTTCCTAGAAACTGAGAGAATGAACTTTTACGATTCGTGTTTATTTATCTCTAAGGTGAACGCCATTGAACATAAAAGGCGCTGGCGTACAAAAACATTAATAAATAAGTCAAAAGTAATAAAAAACGTATCGACCAAGCATCTGGCTATGGAGCAGAGAACACGTCTTCGATTCTCACATTGATTCTCCATTTTTTTTTTCTTTTGTATTTTTTTCCGTTTCGAAATTGTTGGTAATTGGAGGATTACTAAGGTAAGTAAATGAATAAGGAACAACAACAACGTAGGATATAAACTTCTCAAACGATTTCCATTACTAAAAATTAATAATTTAATCCTGATCGCTTTACAAATGCTCTTTCACATCTCCTCAGTTCGGTTCGAACAAATCGGTCGATGGAGTGTCTCATATAAACATTCGAAGCAAATAGAATCAAGAATTGACTTTTGATGTGCATCAGGTATACGATAAAGCTGTCTGAAAAATCGGTGCTGAAAATTGGTCACGAATTATAATGAGAATTACTATTTCATCCGTGCGATGATTTAACAGCCGCTGGGGTTTCAGAAGCAGATTGCAATTTGAAGCCTCGAAATAAGATTTTTAGCTTGGCGACAAAAATAAACATCACGTAGTTGGCACACAGGTGTGTAGTTTGGCGGTATTACTTCTACCGCGCAAGTCAGCTGAGCCTCGTCACTTTTAAACATGCTACCAGTAGGTGATGCTGTTAGTTTGTCCTTCCGCAGGAAACCAGTATTAGACAGAACTTCATATCAGTAATGTATGCTTTTAAAACGTTCTCAATATACGTTTTGTAAACTCACTTTGTCAATTTCTCAGATCTGGAACAAGTGACACAAAATTTTTTTGACGAGTCGGTTATACAATTGACCTCTTCCATATGCCGAGGAGCAAATCAATCATTTGGTTCTTATAAGCACAGGAAAACTTTAGGAACAAGTTTCCGGACGCTTTGATGGAATATTGCGCCGTATACGAAAGCGTTATTTTATGTATACTACCAACTGCGAGAAGGGTTCGTTTTCTCGTTTATGCGACAACGCGCACAGAATACTCGTCTTCCTGGCAGTGATAATCGGAATTGTTTTCATACAGCGAGGCTTAAAATTTTAATTATTTACTGACCCAAGTAACTGAGAAATTTATTTGTATACTTTGTTTTTATTCCTTACTGATTTACTTAATTTATTAACCCTCCTACTACTGCCAATTAAGACGCGGAAAAAATAGAAATAAACGAAAAGCACGCTGAGTACATCTGGGAATCCAGATGCCTTGTTCGCCAACCAGGATATACGTTACGGGCACGTACATAAGCTACAGTCGTAATAGTTTCTTTTCTCGATTTCTAGGAAAATAACTATTTGTATACGCGATATGTGATGAAGAAAAATACTGTTTTCAGGTATCTATCGATTCCGTGGGCTTTGAGTCGGTTACGTGACCTGCCAAATATGAGCCGAATCGGTTCGCCGTATCTGAGGGCATCCCCTTGCCAGTTACTAACCACTTCCACGCTTGCTGACAGCTTTTGCTCGATACAGTGAGTTATTTGCAAGTAATAGGACACACCTCCTAGCGGTATTCATTATCTACCTTATGCAGCAACAGTCTGTCAATGGTCACCACAGCAGCAAAGGAAAACCTCGAAGGGATTAGGCTAGGCGATCTGAGGGCCCAAATCATCATCTTCATCATATGTATATATATTCCTCGTGAATCGATGTACCTATTAGTCAAAACCAGACCAAAATCCATACAACAATTCGTGAGGTTAGCGTACATACACAGACAGACGCGAGATAGGTACACTGATTCACGAGGAAGGTTGCCGCCACAACTCGAGAGAGCAGCAGTGCGTCGAGAACGCAATCACGACCAGATTGGTATCTGACGGGGGTGGTCCGGAGGTACAGCGTGATCGAATCCCCGCTGGCACACTTCAGTTGTGTCAAACCCGCCTTGCGACTGAAGGCCACGGCAGCAATAGTGGGCGGCACAAAATTGTGAGTGAGCACTGAGGGTCCCCATAAAGTACCCGACGTGGTAATGGCTACCTGAAGCTGCCACCGGCTGTGTGGGTCGGAACGGCTGCAGCTGACCCTAACCAGACCCAGTTTGGGCAGCGAGCGCCAGCAGAGCGACCCTAATTTAGGCGGCGCACTGTCCACCAGAGGCCGGCTCATTATTCGCCCTAATGCCCCGCCCTCGGCTGTTATGCCCTCACCTCCCTGCCCCCTGCTGGAGAAACACGTCCCGGCCGGCTCAAAATACGAGGGATCCGGCGCAAGGCCGACGGCGAAAGTAACGGCGCCGCTACTGCTGCGACAGGGCACTGGTCGCTCCGGAAAATTCGATCGAAATGTGGGAAATTATCTTAAGCGGCAATTTCCTCTAGAATTACACGACGCACAGAGATCAGCCCGATCTCCAACGAAAATATAATATCGGAGGTTGCTCGTGTATATTTTCTGGATATTCTGGTATAAGGGACCATTTGTCTCCGGTAGTTCGTCATTATTATTTTTATTATTATAGTTACCATGATCGCACACACATTTGTCCCCAATTACCTATAAGCTGTTCTAATTATTTAAATATAAATGAATTTTTAGCTAACCATTGTTTCAAATCGTACTGAAAAGTATGAAATAATTTCTCCTAGCCTCGTCCTACAGGCGGTCCTGAAAATTGGTGACTGCGAATTTATGTAGCTATTAGAATAAGTATAAGATTTAAAATGAAAAACGTGGAGTGCATGCAATGGACAACAGTAAAGAGGTGAACTATTCGTGTATCAGCAAGCGGTCTAATAGTAAGGAAGCGAACTATTCATGTATCAGTTAGCAAGCGGTCTAATAGTAAGGAAGTGAACCATTCATCCATCCATTATGTATTTCATGTGTCCCTCGTTTTTCGTTTTAAATATTAGAACTGTTTTCGAAGCTGTTAAAAATTGACAATCACAAACTTTCATGTCTGTCTCTATGGAGTTGCGAATGTGTATGAGGCAACTAAAAATTATTTTATACTTTTTAATCCAATTTGAAGATTCCTTTTTATTTAAAAATTATTTTCTGCTTTGAGGTCTCGTGTGTGTGAAATTTTTAATCGATTTCTAACATTTTGATGAGATTACGACAGAGACATGTGGTACATTTCGGGTTTATTCAGGTTCTCTTGCCGGCTGGTGTGGCCGTGCGGTTCTAGGCGCTTCAGTCTGGAACCGCGTGACCGCTACGGTCGCAGGTTCGAATCCTGCCTCGGGCACGGATGTGTGTGATGTCCTTAGGTTAGTTAGGTTTAAGTAGTTCTAAGTTCTAAGTTCTAGGGGACTTATGACCACAGCAGTTGAGTCCCATAGTGCTCAGAGCCATTTGAACCATTTGTCCTTAGGTTAGTTAGGTTCAAGTAGTTCTAAGTTCTAGGGGACTAATGACCACAGATGTTAAGTCCCATAGTGCCATTTGAACCATTTTTCAGTTTCTCTTCCTAATAACAACCTCACGAACACGGTCAGTCATACAGGATGCTTCGATATTGTTCGTGCAAACAGAATGGGCGTGCAGACGACTACGAAACAAGCAAATAATCCAAATAAAAGTAAGTCCAGAAATCAATGGAAGAAAGAATTGGTTGCGACTATTTCAGTTAGCTGCCACGGCGAAGCTCAGTTAAAGTGGTTGGGTCACATCGGCACTGCTTCGCCGTGGTTACTCCGCCGTTAGGAACTGGGCGCTGTGCTTGTGCGCTGTAAAAACATAACTTGTAGGTTTCTCATGTTTCACCGAACGCAAGTTGATGATAGTACACTATATTTTCTTTTCGCTTTGGCGTGTTGTAAATTCAAAGCTGTCACAATCGCACGAATAATGAAGTAGCTTTGCTTGTTCATATTGGTATGCTAAACGTGATGTTGCAATAACTTGTCGTGAGATTGAACCTGTTGCTTTGAATATCCGTGTCGGACTGCAAATCTTATTTGTGTTGAATAGCAATATAACTGGTTATCAATCTAGTCCTTTCGGATTGATTTCAATATATACCTAATCATTCTTTGTTATTACGCACAGTATCGTACCATGCTGCACGGTCGCCATCTTGTTGCATGTTGTGGGTCCAGCTCAAGACCCAAGAACATCCCGTCGCATCGAAAGTCACGTACTGAGTTGCAGTCGCGGGCCGTTAGCATAAGCACTTTCTCTTTGCTTGCTACCTGATTAGATCGACGGGTGCTGTTTCGACGGGTGCTATTTCTTGAATATCGTGTGGATACATGATGTTACACGAAATTACGTAGAAATTATATCCAGGATTTATGTCTTCATTCAAATCATTGAATTATTCTTCGTAGGTAATTACAAAACTAAGGAGTTACCCTAAACGGATGGCATGTGAAGCTGACTGCAGCTCGATTCTACTGCCGCCAACGTACATCTCGCGTAAGGACCGCGAAGATAAGACAAATTAGGTCTCTTAAGGAAGGACATAGATGGTCCTTTTGCCCTTGCTCTGTTTGCGAATGGAACAGGAAAGGAAGAAGGTACCCCCCGCCGTTCACCGTAAGGTGGCTTGCGGAGTACGTATTAGATGTAGCACTGTACGCTACAAGCAGACAGCTAACACTTGTTAGGTATGGGATCAGTGTCTCGATTAATTATTACTCAGTCTGGGACCGCACGACCGCTACGGTCGCAGGTTCGAATCCTGCCTCGGGGATGGATGTGTGTGATGTCCTTAGGTTAGTTAGGTTTAAGTAGATTTAAGTTCTAGGGGACTGATGACCTCAGATGTTAAGTCCCATAGTGCTCAGAGCCATTTTGGCAGAACGTTTGATAATCTGCGAGGGCCTTTACGTTTTATGCCTATCCGAGCTGAATCACTGTCTGTAGCAATTCGTACAAGGTAGCTATGAGCTTCCTGCTCAGCTACAATTTTCGACACGAGAGGGGAGCCTATAAATACTGGTCGGATCGCAGCGCAATAATCTTCATTAGGACAAATTGACAGGCGCCAAATCTCTGCTCATTCTTCCTCAGCCATTACCCAGATCCGCAACCTGAAGACGGATGATGGTAGACTAAACTTCATTTTAGGGCCAGAAACACGGGCCTGCTCCGTTAACTGGTCGGTATTGTCATTCTGTAACAACCTTACGTAGGCTAGGGTCCGTACAAAGGAAACACCGGTATCACATCGGATATTCAGCAATGAGTTACATGAAATTTCCACTAATTAGCGTCCCGTACCTCCATGGAGCCATTATACCACCACTTTGTTGTCCGTCTGTGTGTCTGCCTCACTGTTCCACTGTTCAAAACCCTTTTCCTCAGAAATGGGAAGAAGCAGCACGTTCAACTTTAAGTCACGAGCTGAGAGGTCTACTGTCGTTTAGTGGTAAAACTGTTAAGCTTATAAGTCAATGGAATCAAAAAATACAGCGATTTATGGCACACATTTTGAAATCGCAAACTCACTGATTAACACCTCTAGGGTACTTCCCCCTCAGGCAGAATCGTGAAACCTGGCAAGGACGGTTTCACAGTACAAGTAAAGGAAAAAAATTTAAATGTTGTTAATTTATACTTATATCACACGAAAAAATATTTGTTTTGTCATTTGTTATCCGACTGTAAACTTGAAATTAAAACATTCTCGAAAGTCTTGGAATCTGTGGGACCGATATTTGGTCGCCAACAGGCAGAAACAGTCGAAATGTTCAATTGCCGGAACGGGAAAAACAATGGTACGAATGCGAAACGTCACGTATGTATTATTTGAAGTCTCCTGAGTAAGCACGCGAAGTTTTCGTCATTTCTGACACATAGCGTAGCTGCAGGACAGTTTCAAAATGGCTCTGTAGGTGACGTACGTTACAAGCAACGTGCCGTCACTGAATTTTCCACTGCAGAGAAAGAAACTGTGGGGAATATTGACAAACGCTTGTGCAAAGTCTGTGGAGCAGCTGCTGTCGACAGAAGTGCAGTTACCCGCTGGGCACGCAGGGTGGGGTCACCAGAAGGCGGTTCGGCGGAGCTCCACGACTTGCAGCGGGCGGAGACACCGTCCGCGGCTGTCACACCTGGCACGCCACAGCGAGCCGATGTCATTCGCGAGGACAGACGCGTTACGACTCGGCAGTTGGCGCTGCACCTGTCAATCAGCAAAGGAAGTGTGGGTGCAATTATACGCACTCTTGGATATTCAAAAGTACGTGCTACATTGGTCCCACGGTGTCTGACGGTGGATCACAAACCACACACAAAAAAGGACATCTGTCTTCATTTGTTGCAACGTTTTGAAGCTGAGGTGGAGGCCTTCTGGTCCCACATTGTGACAGGTGGTGAAACCTGGAAACCTGGGTTCACCATTCTGAGCCCGAAACAAAACGATATTCGATGGAATGGCGCCATTTCCACTGCCCACAGAAGAAAAAATTGAACGCAACTGCTTCCACCGGTGTCATGATCACTGTGTTGCCAAGAGGCGGTACCATTAATTCAGATGCGTATGTGACCACGTTAACAAAACTGAAGACGCGCTTCAAACTGGCTCTGAGCACTATGGGACTTAACATCTGTGGTCATCAGTCCCCTAGAACTACTTAAACCTAACTAACCTAAGGACATCACACACATCCATGCCCGAGGCAGGATTCGAACCTGCGACCGTAGCAGTCCCGCGGTTTCGGACTGAGCGCCTAGAACCGCTAGACCACCGCGGCCGGCAAGACGCGCTTCCGGCGACTTCGGCGCCACAGCAGCCCAGGAGATGTTCTGCTGCAACGCGGTGACGCTCGGGACCACACAAGTCTGAGCGCTGCTGAACGCATCGCAGAACAGGGCTGGACAGTGCCACCCCTCCACGCTACAACCCTAACCCGACCGCCATCAAAGGATGCCACTCGTGGAAGTCATTTGGAGCGTGATGGGGAGGTGGTTCACACAGTGAAGCACTGGCTCCGCCACCAAGACAAGGATTGGTGCCGACAGGCCATACACGCCCTCATTTCGCGCTGGAGGAAGGCCACAGAATGGGATGGAGATCACGTGGGAAAATAGGGCGTGTAGATAAAATAACATTCTTCCGTGTGTGTAATGCTCATTATGTTCAGTAAAGAACTGGTGAAGAAAAAAGATGCGGTGCATTACTTTCTGGAGCCGGCCGCTGTCGCCGAGAGGTTGTTGGCGCTTCAGTGCGGAACCGTGCTGCTGCTCCGATCGCAGGTTCGAATCCTGCCTCGAGCATGGATGAGTGTGATGTCCTTAGGTTGGTTAGTTTTAAGTAGTTCTAAGTGTAGGGGACTGGATGTTAAGTCCCATAGTGCTTAGAGCCATTTGTGTGTGGTGGGACTATATGAGAAAGATGATGATATATTCGGCTCATAACCTTTAACATCCAAGACAAAGTGTCATGCGTTAATGCTAGTACTCGATAAAAAGGAAATTATTGGCAAGTATTACAGATTTACAAAATACACTCCTGGAAATGGAAAAAAGAACACATTGACACCGGTGTGTCAGACCCACCATACTTGCTCCGGACACTGCGAGAGGGCTGTACAAGCAATGATCACACGCACGGCACAGCGGACACACCAGGAACCACGGTGTTGGCCGTCGAATGGCGCTAGCTGCGCAGCATTTGTGCACCGCCGCCGTCAGTGTCAGCCAGTTTGCCGTGGCATACGGAGCTCCATCGCAGTCTTTAACACTGGTAGCATGCCGCGACAGCGTGGACGTGAACCGTATGTGCAGTTGACGGACTTTGAGCGAGGGCGTATAGTGGGCATGCGGGAGGCCGGGTGGACGTACCGCCGAATTGCTCAACACGTGGGGCGTGAGGTCTTCACAGTACATCGATGTTGTCGCCAGTGGTCGGCGGAAGGTGCACGTGCCCGTCGACCTGGGACCGGACCGCAGCGACGCACGGATGCACGCCGAGACCGTTGGATCCTACGCAGTGCCGTAGGGGACCGCACCGCCACTTCCCAGCAAATTAGGGACACTGTTGCTCCTGGGGTATCGGCGAGGACCATTCGCAACCGTCTCCATGAAGCTGGGCTACGGTCCCGTACACCGTTAGGCCGTCTTCCGCTCACGCCCCAACATCGTGCAGCCCGCCTCCAGTGGTGTCGCGACAGGCGTGAATGGAGGGACGAATGGAGACGTGTCGTCTTCAGCGATGAGAGTCGCTTCTGCCTTGGTGCCAATGATGGTCGTATGCGTGTTTGGCGCCGTGCAGGTGAGCGCCACAATCGGGACTGCATACGACCGAGGCACACAGGGCCAACACCCGGCATCATGGTGTGGGGAGCGATCTCCTACACTGGCCGTACACCACTGGTGATCGTCGAGGGGACACTGAATAGTGCACGGTACATCCAAACCGTCATCGAACCCATCGTTCTACCATTCCTAGACCGGCAAGGGAACTTGCTGTTCCAACAGGACAATGCACGTCCGCATGTATCCCGTGCCACCCAACGTGCTCTAGAAGGTGTAAGTCAGCTACCCTGGCCAGCAAGATCTCCGGATCTGTCCCCCATTGAGCATGTTTGGGACTGGATGAAGCGTCGTCTCACGCGGTCTGCACGTCCAGCACGAACGCTGGTCCAACTGAGGCGCCAGGTGGAAATGGCATGGTAAGCCGTTCCACAGGACTACATCCAGCATCTCTACGATCGTCTCCATGGGAGAATAGCAGCCTGCATTGCTGCGAAAGGTGGATATACACTGTACTAGTGCCGACATTGTGCATGCTCTGTTGCCTGTGTCTATGTGCCTGTGGTTCTGTCAGTGTGATCATGTGATGTATCTGACCCCAGGAATGTGTCAATAAAGTTTCCCCTTCCTGGGACAATGAATTCACGGTGTTCTTATTTCAATTTCCAGGAGTGTAGTTCAAAAATGGTTCAAATGGCTCTGAGAACTATGGGACTTAACATCTCAGGTCATCAGTCCCCTAGAACTTGCAACTACTTAAACCTAACTAACCCAAGGACATCACACGCGTCCACGCCCGAGGCAGGATTCGAACCTGCGACCGTAGCGGTCGCGCGGTTCCAGACTGAAGCGCCTAGAACCGCTTGGCCACCAGCGGCTGGCTACAAAGTAGTGATGATAATAATAATAATCATGTTTTAAAAATAATTTAATTTCGTAGCCGAAACACAGTCAAACTTTTTGTTTTAATCTCTCAGAAAATTATTACTCCCCGATTGGGAGTCGCTACACTAGATTCTCCAGTACTGCAATCGGAAATTACTGACGGGAATGCTGTCACAGTGGAAACCGTATGGGTCTCTAAATACCTGGCCAATCTTTTTTTGCACGAGCTGTTTACTTTGTGATATCGTTCCCTTCAGTACTGACAACATCGATCGACATCCCTCCACTCGACTGCTCAGCTCGCCCACACACCCCCCGGCTCGTGCCACCTGGTCTCGGTCGAGACTCCTCGTCGGCAACTGACCGCCTCAAACTGTAATCCGAAGCGAAGGCGAGCGCCATTGACGGAGTTAGGCGACGGCTGGTACTCCCAACTCCCCTGCCCACGTTTCTTTCGCCTGTCGGCATAACTGGTTCTCTCCCACAATCTTGTTTCTACGTGTGTATCTACACTGACCACTGTACGGTGTGTGGTGGAAGGTACATGATACACATCACTAAATCAAAGTCCTACACAGCGCCTTTCTGTCTGAATGTGAAGGCTGGTTTCATAATTTACTGTAGGGATTTTGATACAGTTTTTACTAATACGCAGACTGGCGTACAACGGAGGTTTGTGTATATACGATGTAAACGAAATTCATTGCATCGTACTGAAGTACTGTACAGGAAGTAGGATTGTTGATAATTTTAAAGCCGGCCGCGGTGGCCGAGCGGTTCTAGGCGCTACAGTCTGGAACCGCGCGACCGCTACGGTCGCAGGTTCGAGTCCTGCCTCGGGCATGGATGTGTGTGATGTCCTTAGGTTAGTTAGCTTTAAGTAGTTCTAAGTCTAGGGGACTGATGACCTTAGAAGTTAAGTCCCATAGTGCTCAGAGCCATTTTTTGATAATTTTAAAAATATTGCAAATCCTATACATCGATATTTAACCGCTTTCATTATTCACCTTCGTCTGCAAGGATATAACGATATATCGACGGAAAAAATACCGACGAACCTGATTATAAAAATATTGGCTGCACATTGTAAATATATAGTACCGCTTTAAAGCTCTATATTTGATTGATTTATTATTAGATATTCGCGTGCGTTAACAAGATAACTGCCTGCCTATCCCCCTTACGGCAAGGATTGAAAGGGAAACGATGTACGTTCACGCTTGGCGATAACCACTTTGCTAATAACGGTGACGGCACTTCAGTGACACAATGGAAGGTTTCCGATGGATCTGTTGTTCGGTTTCGTTATGTATCGGATTTGTTCGGAACATTTCATGTCGCATTCCCCGTTTTTTTTAATTTTTTTGTTTTTTTCATTTCTACCAACGCCAGCGACCTAGGAGGTATAGCGTCAAAATTACGTGCCCAAGCTAAACGTTGCAGTTTTTGTGTCGGTAGCGGGCCGATTACGTCAGCATATCCGCCTCACACGTTTCCGCCCACCGCAAAGACCAATCTTATCGTTTAGATTTTTGTTCTTCATTTTCAGCAACTATTTTTGAAGATGCCGATGTTAAGAAAAAGCACACTAGTTGCGTTACGAAATTCAGTCCGCCACCGCCAGGTGCAATCGGGCTTCCATTTTAATATCGATGTAGCGGTGGGAATCATATTTCCCAAATGTACAACGATACTTCTTGAGAACAATCGATGTATCGGTACGTCGATATTTTGGCAATAGCGTTAACAGGAAGTCGAGACGAACAATTTGATGTAGAACACTTGCTGCCTATGATGACGTGCCTATCACTGTCGTGCGGCAACGCGAACTCTGTACGATACCACAAATGGTCGTATTCGTTTTTCTCTAGAACGAATAGTAGCACGCAAAGAAAAATAATATTGAAAATCCCACGCACCGCGCATGCACTCTACCTTTGGCAGCTTTTGTAGGCCAGTTTGAGGTTTGTTTCCCGTCATGATAGGCAGCAAGTGTTCTACATCAAATTGTTCGTCTCGACTTCCTGTTAACGCTATTGCCAAAATATCGACGTACCGATACATCGATTGTTCTCAAGAAGTATCGTTGTACATTTGGGAAATATGATTCCCACCGCTACATCGATATTAAAATGGAAGCCCGATTGCACCTGGCGGTGGCGGACTGAATTTTGTAACGCAACTAGCGTGCTTTAGACGATACCACACACATAAGCTAGGGCTCTCGCTGCAGTCCGCAGCGACGTATGGGAAGCGCCCCTGAAGAGCACGCCTCGGCTCTCAGCACAGCAGCGCCCTCACGCTGAGGCTAATGCCACACTAAGCGACTTTCTCCGCTGAAGGTCAACGATTTTTGTCTCGCCGGAAATGGGACTCCGTGTTGCAAACGGTAGGCGCCGCACTGGGCCGTAAGTTTCTGCGCGCGACTGTCGCTGTCCAATGGGTCCGGCCCTATTTTTCTTTTCTTTGGCCGGGGCAATAATTTAAAAAAATTTAAGTTAACTGTGAGTAGGAAGAAGACAGAGGCAATGAAGACGAGCAGACACCAACACCTTTGCACATCATACTGGAGGGGGAGAAAACTGTGTGAAAAGCTTCGATTATCTGGGTATCACCATATCACGCGATGGAAGTTCCAAACTAGAAGAATAACAAAAGGACCTATCTTCTTCCACCAAGTACCAAATCCAATCTGGGACAAGGAAGTCCCTCAAAGAGCCAAAAGTAATTTAATTTTTATTTTTTCTTCTTCCTCTAATAGTTTGACGTGCATAAAAACCTTTTAATCCAAAATAATTTAATTAATTGTGTCGAAACTTTGCTTGATTTAATATAAAGTTTTAGAGGTATTTTTAGACTACTGTCAATATTTTTAAAAAATCATAAAATAAATACTCTTAATTTTTACTAATTTTTCTTACTAATATCTTAATCCAATATTACCTAAGGTTAAAAAACCAGTTACGAGGATACCGACTCACACGCATTTGCACAATACCAAGTGGCATGTGGGTTTTTCCAAAACGTTTCTTTTAATTTCAGGACCTCGGGAGATACGAATGATGCCTCCATTCTTGAGGATGAAGAAGCGGAAAAGCATGGCGAGGACAGGGCGCCGCCACCTAACACTGCTGCTAAGCCTTCCACTGCTGAAGCAAATAAGAGGACACTTCGCGACCCATCTGAAAGAGAGTTGATAAGGGCTTTGACACAGTTCAACCTGTGCTGAACCACAAAAGGATCCCGATGAGCTGTTCTTGACATCTCTTTTGCATTACTTAAAAGAAATGACTACCGACGATAAACTAGACTTTCAAATAAAAACATTACAACTAATAAAATCTTACTGCCGAAAGGCTGTAGAGAGCAGCCCTACAACTGACTCCTTCATGAATACTGCGCCGTCAGGTACGTCGACATCGACAACAACTTACTTTTCACCAGTCACTGGGACCGCCGGATGGAGGCTCAATCTTGTCATTTGAAGAATATTACAAGTGATTGGGCAGCTGACATCAACTTGTAATGTAAACTCTTTCTTGGTAACCTAGTTTATGTTAACGGTATCTTAGGCGTGTGTTCATGTCCATAAGTTACTTACTCAATTTAATTAAGAAATGTACCTCAATGTTACTGCGAGTTTTTATTCCGCACCAACGCAGTCACGTAACTTGGTATCCATCTTTTGTAAGTTAGTTTCTATATTCGACAGCAGTAAGGCGAAAGATGCTACGGACACGCGGAAATAATTAAAGAATTTCTCCAGATAACTCCTAAGTTTCTTGAGTAACAACACAAACTTTCCTTCACTTGGACGATTCATAATAATTGGATGAATCCACCACTTTCGTTAGCAGTTACGCCTTCTACGACGTCGATATTTCAGTTTTGAATGACAGGTCATCATGCATGGTGTTTCTCGTGGCTGGTCGCAACACAACTGCTGGAGAGACCGATTTTTGTCGCTAGTGCGGCAGCCAGTTTCGTCGGCGCGACTTCATCCGCCGCCGCTATAATCGTTTGAAGTGTGGCACCCTAGGCGACTATTTCAGCCACGATTACTATCGAGAGGAGAATATCGCCCAGTGCGCCATTAGCCTGTGGCCGATATTGCGTCGAGCCCGCAACAACTCAGCCCTAGTTCGAGACCTCACCTTCAGCAGTCAACAACATCTAGTAGGGCAATGTTTGTGACGTTTCAGATGGACGTATGCTTTTGTCACGGTTGGACATCGTTCTTCAAGGAAATAATTTGTTAACTAGTGCATCAAGTGATGTTTTGCTAGTCAATGATAGTTGTAAATTATCCAGTATTCCTGTGGTGAAGAAGTGTGACAAAGTTAAGTAAATCTTTTACTCATTTACGTAATAAAGTGAACTAATATTTCATATGTTGTAGTTAACAACGAACCATCCCCCAGAGCACTCGATCAACAGCACCGGCAGTTGTGACCGGACGAAAGCAGTTTCACCTGGTCACAACACCTTTTTTCTAGGAAATTTAATGTAGTTTAATTTTGTACTGGCATACATTTTCACTAGAGGCCGCGATTTTGCGGTGTGCTTTAGTGGTAGAATTTATGGACTGGAAACCAGCTTTAAACATAATTCCAAATCTTTTCTAACCTTTTCCTCCCTTTAAAGATTTTACCTGATTAAAGCGAAGTGTTTCACACTTTAACCCACTGGTAAAGTAAGCAAACAGTATTCTTTGTCAAAGTCGATACGTCAAATATTAATGTCGAAGGAGTTCTATTGTGTAACAGAGCACTTTGTCAAATCTCGTCTCTCATCAAATAAATTTGATCAAATCTAAGGGCCTCGCTGTAAATTTGATCATAAAAGTCGCTTGTCTTCTGTTCACTGCAATGCGACTTGTTACCACGTGGAGCGTTATGTCACCTGCAGCGTTATGTCACCTGTAGTGTGTTTACAAACATGGCCGGTAAGTACAATTGGTGTGTACCGTCAACTACAAAATTAATAAAGATGTATGAAGCTGATGACGCGCATTACAACGCGAGGCACCCTGAATACAGAAAGAGATTAAGAAGATTGGAGAGCTATAAAAATATTACGGAGGTCATTAGCGGCGAGATACGGCGTGGTTGCACGGCAGCAGACATTAAGAAGAAAATTAATCGCCTCCTCACAAAGTAGTCCCAAGAGAAAGCAAAAGTACGTATCGACAGGTTTATTTGTTTTTATTTATGCAAGTAAAGTTTACATGGCATACAAATGATTTGCATAAATTTGTTCACTGCAGCTACTTGAATCACACAATGTTGTTTAGATGACCTACAAGTAGTTTACATTATTTTCATTACTATTATTGCAGATGCTTAAAAGCAAAAGTGGAGCCAGCGCACAGGCGGTTTATTCTCCGCAAGTGCAGTGGTTCCACATGCTCAAGTTCCTCGATGAGGCCACAGAGGCGGACGGACGTAAGTGCCAGCAATGTCGAGAGTACGCAAGCAAAGTGGCGGTGCACGTGCTACACCAACGCTCGAAGAAATCTATGAGGTATGTACATTTGTTAACATTTTACGTAACGAAATATGATTATCTTCCAGTGCACTTTCCCAGCGCCATTGTAAAATGTCTTGAAGCATTCTCTGATTGCTCTCCCGTGTAGTGGACGTACAGAAGCGGCTTGGCAAGCTCTCGGTTCCATTCGCTGTAGGCCCTCAGTGCTTTGAGACTCGAGACAAGTGCAGTCACCTACTACGGCAGACACCATTTCCTGACGGGTGAACAAGTGTTTTCTTCTCTCAGTTAACAAGTTGTGCAGTGTGCAACCAGTCAGTGTAATTGTGGTAACTTTTTCTGGAGGCAGATTAATGGTAGTAAGGAAAATCCTGAAACGACTGGCAAGAATGCCAAAGCTGCTTTCGACTGATCTTCTTCCTCCTGACAGTCTGTAATTGGAAACCTTTTCTTCCTCAGTGATTCCTTTTAACGGGTACGGCTTCATAATGTTGTAACTCAGAGGAAAAGCGTCATCTGCCAGTACAACCATTGGAGTTGTAATGTCTGTGTTCCCAAGCTTCCTGCCTTCAGGAATGTTCAGAATAGAACCGTCAATGAGACACTCCCGTAGTTTGCTTTTTGAAAACACTCCAGCATCACCAACGCGCCCATTAGTTCCTACATCAACATACAAAAATATGTATTTAGCAGCTACCGTGGCAAATAAAATGACACTGTTAATGGATTTATATTTCAAAAAGTGAGATCCACTATCTTGTGGGCATTTAATACGAATATGCTTTCCGTCCATTGCTCCTATAGTGTTATAATAGTTGCACTTGTCCTCGAAATCCTTTGCAATTTGCTCCCACCCTTCTCTGCCTGTGGCTACCTGTGAATAAGAAATATGTATGTGCGAGGAAGTATGTAACTAATGGCTATCATTTCAATTTTATAGCAAGAAATGCAGGCTGAAGAAGAGCCTGTTGTCGCATGCAGGGAGCCCCAGCCCCAGCCTCAAGAGCGGCCTCCCACAAAGAGGAGGAGAGGCGCAACCGACGTAATGCTGGAGGCCACCAGAGCCTTGAAGGCTGTGGCTGGTACGGCCCGAAATCAGCCCCAGCCCCAGCCTGTCCCAGAAGACCGCCGCAGCGGCCTAGCCACCCGAATCGCAGCTGGACTGCGAGAGGTGCAGAATGTGGGTGGTAACGGGCACTGTTCATGGGTTGCAGCGGCATTTGACGGACACGTGGGATCTGCTGCATGCGACATCTCGACATCCACAACCGTCCACCTCTGGATATATCCAGGCTGCCTAGCAGCAAGGTCGTAGTTTTCGGCCGCAAAATGTAATTGATTTGTTTACAAAATAAAAATAGTTCTTAATGCACATAAAGTGTATTGAACATTTATTTACCTTCAGACATTGGTCGTTTATTGCTTCATAAATAGCTGCACACGTATGAGGTATTGTTTTCGTTAATGTGCACTGCAGTATTCGAGTGCTGTACTGTAAGCTAGAGTAACTGTCTCCTGTAGCAAGGAATCCGAGCGTTACAGTGAGCCGGTCTTCTGCAGATAACGCAGCTCTTAACTGAGTATTGTCCTTTGTGATATGAGGTCACACTGAAATGTGTGCTCATCCATCCTTAAGTAATTTATGTACGACCTGTCGTCCTCCACTACAAACTCACGTAATAGGTTTTGTTGAATGCTTTTATCGTCTCGTCGTAAAACCCACGTCTTTTCCCCGCTTCTCTTCCACACATTCACACAGTGCAATTGTGGTACATGCAACTGCTGCGGTTAGCCGGCCGGGTTGGCCGAGCGGTTCTACGCGCTATAGTCTGGAACTGCGCGACCGCTACGGTCGCAGGTTGGAATCCTGCCTCGGGCATGGATGTGTGTGATGTCCTTAGGTTAGTTAGGTTTAAGTAGTTCTAAGTTCTAGGGGCCTTATGACCACAGCAGTTGAGTCCCATAGTGCTGAGAGCCATTTTTTGCTGCGGTTAATAACAAGTTGTTGGTGTCAGCCATCTTGAACTTTGACGACAAATATGATGACAGTGTAATACCGCTGCAGAGTGAAAATCTCATTCTGGAAACAGTGTAATACCCTTTTATAGCGCCACGTCAAAGATCTTTGTCAAATAAATGTGACGATTATTTGATCATATCTTTGTTGATATCTTTGACAAAGACATTTGATAGTGTAATACGTGCCTAAGACGACGCTCGCGCCGTGGCCTCTGTTTCTCGTGGGTCCCCGAGGTCACCTCAGTGTGAAGTCCATCTCTTCAGCACCTCCTGTATACACGAGGGTCGACTGAAAAGTAATGCCTCCACCTTCGTAACTCTTCAACAGTTGGCAGCATTGGTATGCGGCAGGTACTGTCTTGTTCCGTAGCCTCTTCTCTACAGCTCCAGTTGTCGGGAAGCCTCAGCAATGAACGGTTGTGTTGTTACAGTGCAAAGTATGGAACCCTGCACAGACGGTCGGACTATGCGATTTAAGCAACGTGCAGTCCTTGAATGCTTGACAGCAGAAGGTGTCACCCCAAAGGAGATTCATCAATGAATGAAGCAGTTTATGGTGATTGTGTTGATGTGAGTACTGTGCGTCTTTGGGTGAGTAACTTTGAAGATATTGAGGCGGGAACATCTGCGTGACAAACAAAGAGTTCGACGTCCTGTGGCAGCAACCACCGAATTTGGAAATTTGTGGTAAGGGCTGTGGGACCAAACTGCAGAGGTCATCGGTCCCTGGGCTTACACACTACTTAATCTAACTAATAGTAACTTAGGCTACGGACAACACACACACCCGTGCACAAGGGAGGCCTCGAACTTCTGAGGCGGGGGGGGGGGGGGAGGGGCGGGGGGGGGGAAGCCGCGGGAACCGTGGCAACGCGCCCCAGACCGCACGGCTACCCCGCGCGGCCGACCGAGTTCCACAAGCAAAGTGTTGGCAGATTGATTCAGAACGATCGTCGTATCACTCAGAGAGAAACTGCAAGCACAATCGGCTTTTCACAAGAACGTGTGGGTCACATTATTGCTTTGCTTGGCTATCAGAAGATCTGTGCACCATGGGTACCCCAGATGCTGACTCCTGAAATGGAAGCGCACAGACTTGAAATTTGCCGGGAACGTGCGCACAGTACCCACATCAACACAATCACCATAAACTGCTTTCATTCTCTGACGGATCTCCTTTGGGGTGACACTTTCTGCTGTCAAGAATTCCAGGGCTGCATGTTGCTTAAATCGCATTGACCGACCGTCTGTGCAGTGTTCCATACTTTACACTGTAACAACACAGCCGTTCAGTGCTGAGGCTTCCCGCCAACTGGAGCTGTAGAGAAGAGGCTACGGAACAAGACAGTACCTGCCGCATACCAATGCTGCCAACTGTTGAAGAGTTACGAAGGTGGACACATTACTTTTCAGTCAACCATCGTAGTTAACAGCGTTGACCCATTTCGCTTAGCTATGAAAATTCGGACAAAATCCCCACTGTGTCGTTGATACGGAGTCTTTGTTTTCGCTCCGCTCAAATATTTGACCAAAGTCTTCGAAGCCAGTGGCATACCTGGAAAGAAATGGGGGGCGGGTTTGACAGGCTAAATGCCTAAAAAATGCCAAGTTTACGAATGACCACGCTATATTAACCGCGTTGTTTCTCGTCTAGCAGCGGCAAATGTAGCTGGTGTTTGTTAGGCGAGCCACGACTTCTCGCAGCACGCAGACTGCGGCGACCCTGTGGGAGCTGTTTAATCTCCTCTGATAGGGCAGGTGTGTTTTGCCGCGACCTCGGCAGTCGTAACGTGCAGGGAAGAGACGTAAGAGTCCCTGTAGAGCGGCCTTGGCGGTCCGCGAGCCGCTAATGACACTCACTTCAGAGAGAGAGAGAGAGAGACAGAAGCCTCAGCAAAGAACTCGACGTACCCACCGCCCAAACTGCAAATCACGCTGCCATCAAAATTCTGCCAGACGTCATCTGTGCTGCCTGCGTAATCTCTGGCAATCAGGTGTCACGGCACGTTAGCGTAAGAGCACGCGTAGGAGGGGGGGAGGGGGGGGTTACTGAGGTTGGTGTGTGACAGACACTTTCTGCGTGTGCCGCATCAGGTCGTCTGTTACATCTTCTGATTTACGTTGCACGTTGACTAAACTACGGTAACACCCAAAAGCCTTTTCGTGCAGAACAAAAATTAATACATACGTAAAGCAAATGTTAACTGCCACGATTCCCTTACTTGTAACTTTACACGCTATGAAGATAGGAATAGTACCCGATATTTTTTACTACCTGAGTACCAGGCGTAGCCCAGGTGTGTACTTGTTCCAGTCTTCTGTTAGTCCATCTCCTGCTTCCCCCTTTCTTTGTCCACCTCCTCCTCCTTCCTTTCTTTGTTCATCTCTCTGCCCACCACCTCCTCTTACCGATCTCTGTCCATTTCTCCCTCCCCTCACCTCCCACATTTCCTCAATCTCCTCCTCCTCGCTTCTTCCTCCAGCGTATTACCTCCACCCCCGACAGGAAGGTACTGGTTCTTAGCTCCATAGCATTTTTTTAGATAGAAAGTAATATGTATGCCAAACTTGGCTAAATTCGATCCGGGGGTTTAGAAGAAGCTTTTTACCAGTGACTTCGCTCGCATACGCACGTGTCACAGATATTACACAAATATTTAACATATTTTAAGATATTTGTACGTATATTTCACCTGTATCTGTATCGAATTTCGCCATGCAGTTCCGTTTTCACGCAGCTAAATGTTTGTGACATCATATCTCCTGAACTGTACGTCGTATAGTGATATAATTTTGCAGGTAGATCCAGCAGTACATGTGGATACCGTCTGTGAACAGAGTGATGCGAACAGAGTAAGTTGTAATGAAGCAGTCAGTGCATGATGTAGTAGTTTTGCACGCGTTTCAGTTTTAATGAAGTCATATATCTGCTGAACAAAGTCATAATTTTGCTGGTACGTTCAGTGGTACATGTGAATACTGTCTAAAAAATGAATTGCGAATATAGTTCGCAGTAAGGAAATAATAAATTAAAACGGTATGCCTGATGCGGCAGTTTTACTGCAAGAACAGCAAAAATATAATATGCGACATACTTTTTTCCACTCATTATTTTCTGGGGTTGTCAGAGTTGCATAAAGGCTTGTCGTAAGTCAGTAAGTAGTCTCGTTCTCAAATACGAGATGAATATATTGTGTCTACTTGCGTCTAGTGATCTACGTTTCTTTTCCACACCACCCCCACCCCTTTGACAGGTAGGTGGTTCTTAACCCGAAATCGTCTCTTTTCAGAAACTGATATGTTCCCAAGTCTGGTTGAGACTGGTCCAATGATTTAGGAGGAGAAGTGGAAGATGCATACAAACACACATACATAAACATACATGCATACATAAATATTTATAACATGTATGGATTCAATTACCATCTTCCTCTCCTAAACACTTCAAAATTTTCTTACAGTGTACCATTCAGATGAAAATCAGAAACATAACACAGAATTAGCTTTGATCCTCCTGTACTATGTGGCGTTTCTTAAAGTCGAAGTCAGTAAAAAAAATTAAATTCTGAAGTCCCATGTCGTATGGTGTTACAGTTTTGTAGGTAAATTCAACAGTATATGCGATTACAATCTGTAAAATGTGTCGCGAATAAAAATTAAAACGCCATGCCTGATGGGGCAGTTTTATGGCACGAACAGCGAAAATGTAGTAAGCGAAAATCTTTTTATTCTCATTACCTTGTAGGAGTTGTCAGCAAGAAAAAGTTTTGTGGAGGTTTGAAATTACGCGTAAAACGTGTTGTAGGTCTTTCTCAAATACTGTCTGAATAACGTCTGCGAATTCGCACGTCATGGGCTACACTTCTCTTCGCCCTTACACTAATGCATTTGATAGGTAGGTGGTTCTTACCTGCCACAGCGATCTTTTCAGGATTGTAAGTGATGTGTTTACCATTTGTGGCTGAAATCGGCCCATTAGTTTAGGAGATGTGGGCTATACGTACGTATATACAGGGTGAGTCATGAGGAAAGGTACATGCTCTGAGAGGTGATAGTATCAGTAATTCTGCACAAAGAACTTCACGCGGACAAATGCCCTATTCCGAATAGTTTCCGAGATGCAACGCATTTAATATCAGTTTTCTACGTTTTCCTCGAATAGCTGGAAGAGCGCATCCTCCAGCGAAAACGGGCGGCAGTACAAAATTAAACAACATCAAGTTCCCTATAAAAATATGGTGATCATTTTTTCTCTAGGGGTAACAGATTGCGCGAAGAGAGCGCGAGAATGTTGACAATCTCGCGCGACGCGCAAGTGCTGTAGCGTAGGCAATTTATGTAGGCCAAATAGAGGTAGTTTGACGAGTTGATAGACGCAAGTGCCCTGTATTGAATTGTTCATCCCAACTTCCTCTACACTACTGTGGTACGCTGTAAAGAATGAAAATATTAGAGTAATACCGAAAATAAACAACAGTGTACATTAAACGTGTTCTATCTAGGAAACCATTTGGAATAGTAGATATGTTCATATGAAGTTTTTTGTTCTGAATCACTAATACTTTCACCTTTCGAACCATGTACCTTTCTTCCTGACTCACCCTATATATATATGTGGTCAGAAAATGTCTGAAACGCTTGTAAGCATGTTGCAGGGAGGGTTGTACTGAGATATGAACGTTACGAAAAAAATTCTCTACGTTGCGCCGTTTCCGAGTTATTTAGCATTGAAGTTAGCCAATCAGATCGTCGCGCGCGTAAATTCAAGTTTCAGCTAACGAGTGAAAGCACTCGTTGGGCAACACCGCCCCTGGCAGGCCGCTTCAGTGTGAGCGTTGACCCCCGATTGGCTAAATTCTACGCTAAATAACTCGGAAACGGAGCAACGTATCGAATTTCTTTCTTAACATTTATGCCTTAGTACAAACTGCCCTGTAACATCCCTACAAGCATTTGACATATTTTCTGACCACTATATATATATATATATATATATATATATATATATATATATATATATATATATACGTCCATTCTTACAATACAGCCGGCTGGAGTGGCCGTGCGGTTCTAGGCGCTACAGTCTTCAGCCGAGCGACCGCTACGGTCGCAGGTTTGAATCCTACCTCGGGCATGGATGTGTGTGATGTCCTTAGGTTACTTAGGTTTAATTAGTTCTAAGTTCTAGGCGACTGATGACCTCAGAAGTTAAGTCGCATAGTGCTCAGAGCCATTTAAACCAACCATCTTGCAATACGTATGAACTTGCAGTGTTGTTGCCTTTTCAGAATCCCCTTTTCGTGTGAGTGTGACCGCTCTTCTCCCCTTTTTCAAAATGGCTCTGAGCACTATGGGACTCAACTTCTAAGGTCATCAGTCCTCTAGGACTTAGAACTACTTAAACCTAACTAACCTAAGGACATCACAAACATCCATGCCCGAGGCAGGATTCGAACCTGCGACCGTAGCGGTCTTGCGGTTCCAGACTGCAGCGCCTTTAACCGCACGGCCACTTCGGCCGGCTCTCCCCTTTTTCGCCGCTAAAGAACAACTAAGGGGAATAGACCAACACCTACGGCAACATCTACATCCTCATTTGTTCACTGCCAACTACTTACGGTGTGTGGCAGAAGGTACTTTCGATGCCACTATCTTCGCGCCCACCCCCCTTCCCCCCCTCCCCCGCCACCTCCACAACTACTCCCTCCACAATGCCATTCACGGAAGATATGATATGATGATATATAGCAAGTGCGGCTGTTGACAAACCTCACTGTGAGCTCTCGTATTTCTCTGATAGTTGTCGCTCTTGTCAGTTCGCGAGACGCTTGAAGGAGGCAGTAATGCGTTGCCCGAATCATCTTGTCGCGATGCGTCACACCTCCGTGAGGCCCTGCTGTTTACGAAGCGCGCCGGCCGTCGTCGCTTGGCCCTCTCTCTCGCTTTCATTACTCCAACGCGCCGACGGCGCCACACTGACCAGCAGTACTCGAGGAGTCGGACGAACACGTGTTTCCTGAGCCACTTCCTTTGTGGATGAATTAAGTGTCCGTAAGATCCTTCCTATCAAACTGACTCCGATATCTGCTTTTTCTGCTATTTGTTTCACGAAGTCATTGCTCATAAGGTCGCTGCGAGGGTAACTTTCACAGGTGTTTCACGGTGATTTACCGCCAATAATGCAGTAGATCAGCGGCATATCTCTTCGTGTACGCCACTTTCTTTTACGTTCAGTGTCAACCGCCAGTCGCCGCACACCACGAAAGTTGATACGAAAATGACCACAAATAACACAACTAGGTGCTCACGTCGCTTAAGTAACACAGGCAGCGTTCCATGGCGCCCATTTCTGAAATGCCAGAATATTTGCGGAGCTTGTTTACGGTGCTTCATTTGTTTTCCCCCACGTGCGTCCTCCTTCGCTGACAGACGGGTGGTAGACAATGGCGGCGTTAATATTCGCCACGGGACCACACGCGTAGTCGCTCCAGCTATTTCCGTCCGCCGTCCTCTGGCTCTAAGACAACTACTTTGTTTGACACATTTATAAGACTGCATACACTGCTCGACAACGACGGATGACATGAAACACAGTACACACGTAACAGAGGTGGAGCGGCATATTTATAAAGGTCAGACTCCCAACATAAGGTCGATATCGAACTCTCAGTGAGGAATTTGCCGTCCTAGGTCACTAACGAGTTATTCATGCTGGCTACTAAACTGTTAAGAAGTCCTTGGGGGATATTGTCCCACTTCTCTGTCGTGGCGTTTACGAGTTATAGCACGGGTAAGGGAGAGAGGTGTCCGTTGAGGAATAGGTCTGCCCGGAGCATCCCAGACAGGCGCCAGCTGCAGGATTCACGTGTGGATAACACGCAGGCCACTCCGCACCTCAAATACCTTCACTTTGCAGTGTGTCCAGCAGTCCTGTGTGGATGGCCGCTGTCGCTGATAAACAGCCAGTCGGACACAACCCAGCGCTCAACAGATGCATGTAATCTCCCTGCAGTATGACTGTGCTGTAACCGTGCTTCGTCCAAAGGTATGCAGCAGTGTTCGGGCATTGTGCATAATGCTTGCCCACACCATAACACCTAGGCTATAGCGGCGATGTTGATGAACATTCTGTGTCCCCCCTCTCTGTTTTTCTGCACAGTAACTGGTGGCCAGAATCTGCTGCCACAGTGAACCGGGATTCGTCGGAGAACGTGAACCGGCCGCGGTGGTCTCGCGGTTCTAGGCGCTCAGTCCGGAACCGCGCGACTGCTACGGTCGCAGGTTCGAATCCTGCCTCGGGCATGGGTGTGTGTGATGTCCTTAGGTTAGTTAGGTTTAAGTAGTTCTAAGTTCTAGGGGACTGATAACCACAGCTGTTAAGTCCCATAGTGCTCAGGGCCATTTGGAGAACGTGACTCCATTGCTGACGCTACCGACACGCTCCCTACACCGACCAACTCCCGAAGACGGTGCAGCTCAAGTGGGTAGCAGGCAACCCGGCCTGATCGAACTGAAGTGAAATCCTTCTGCCAGAGACATGTCCACCGGTAGCGGCTGCATCGATCTGCCTGGGACTCACACGTCTGTCTCTTCCTTTTCGCCACTCTTGCGGTCAGGTGGTCCACCTACCACCACGTGCTTTCGCATGGAGCGTAGCATATCCACCTTGAGCGGTCTTAAAAAGTTGCCAGAGAAGTGACACACTGACAGGCTTCGAGCCGCCCACCTGCTCGTCCGCTATAGTAAACGCTCAGAAGATGTCTTGCCGATATGTTGCCGTACCACACGGATCGGCTCCACAAAAGTCTTTGTCAGAAAGCGTACTGCATCAACTGTTGAATGCACATAGAGTGTTCGTGCACAGGCTTCGCTATAAATAACGGGTCCCACTCTCTACGTTTCCTTTTACTTTCACTGGTCCGGTGTTCTGTGGCAATTGTCGGTTGTTCCAGCAGTTTGTGTGTGTGTGTGTGTGTGTGTGTGTGTGTGTGTGTGTGCGTGCGTGCGAGAGAGAGAGAGAGAGAGAGAGAGAGAGAGAGAGAGAGAGGGAGAGATTACACAATAGGTTAAGTTTTGCTGTCGGTGATCCATATCTGTGATGTTGTTGTTGTTGTGGTCTTCAGTCCTGGGATTGGTTTGATGCAGCTCTCCATGCTACTCTATCCTGTGCAAGCTTCTTCATCTCCCAGTACCTACTGCAACCTACATCCTTCTGAATCTGCTTAGTGTATGCATCTCTTGGTCTCCCCCTACGATTTTTACCCTCCACGCTGCCCTCCAATACTAAATTGGTGATCCCTTGATGCCTCAGAACATGTCCTACCAACCGATCCCTTCTTCTGGCCAAGTTGTGCCACAAACTCCTCTTCTCCCCAACCCGATTCAGTACCTCCTCATTAGTTATGTGATCTACCCATCTAATCTTCAGCATTCTTCTGTAGCACCACATTTCGAAAGCTTCTATTCTCTTCTTGTCCAAACTATTTATCGTCCATGTTTCACTTCCATACATGGCTACACTCCATACAAATACTTTCAGAAAAGACTTCCTGACACTTAAATCTATACTCGATGTTAACAAATTTCTCTTCTTCAGAAACGCTTTCCTTGCCATTGCTAGTCTACATTTTATATCCTCTCTACTTCGACCATCATCGGTTATTTTGCTCCCCAAATAGCAAAACTCCTTTACTACTTTAAGTGTCTCATTTCCTAATCTAATACCCTCAACATCACCCGACTTACTTCGACTACATTCCATTATCCTCGTTTTGCTTTTGTTGATGTTCATCTTATATCCTCCCTTCAAGACACCATCCATTCCGTTCAACTGCTCTTCCAAGTCCTTTACTGTCTGTGACAGAATTACAATGTCATCGGCGAACCTCAAAGTTTTTATTTCTTCTCCATGGATTTTAATACCTGCTCCGAATTTTTCTTTTGTTTCCTTCACTGCTTGCTCAATATACAAATTGAATAACATCGGGGAGAGGCTACAACCCTCTCTTACTCCCTTCCCAACCACTACTTCCCTTTCGTGTCCCTCGACTCTTATAACTGCCATCTGGTTTCTGTACAAATTGTAAATAGCCTTTCGCTCCCTGTATTTTACCCCTGCCACCTTTAGAATTTGAAAGAGAGTATTCCAGTCAACATTGTCAAAAGCTTTCTCTAAGTCTACAAATGCTAGAAACGTAGGTTTGCCTTTCCTTAATCTTTCTTCTAAGATAAGTCGTAAGGTCAGTATTGCCTCACGTGTTCCAGTATTTCTACGGAATCCAAACTGATCTTCCCCGAGGTCGGCTTCTACCAGTTTTTCCATTCGTCTGTAAAGAATTCGTGTTAGTATTTTGCAGCTGTGGCTTATTAAACTGATTGTTCGGTAATTCTCACATCTGTCAACACCTGCTTTCTTTGGGATTGGAATTATTATATTCTTCTTGAAGTCTGAGGGTATTTCGCCTGTTTCATACATCTTGCTCACCAGATGGTAGAGTTTTGTCATGACTGGCTCTCCCAAGGCCGTCAGTAGTTCCAATGGAATGTTGTCTACTCCGGGGGCCTTGTTTCGACTCAGGTCTTTCAGTGCTCTGTCAAATTCTTCACGCAGTATAGTATCTCCCATTTGATCTTCATCTACATCCTCTTCCATTTCCATAATATTGTCCTCAAGTACATCGCCCTTGTATAGACCCTCTATATACTCCTTCCACCTTTCTGCTTTCCCTTCTTTGCTTAGAACTGGGTTTCCATCTGAGCTCTTGATGTTCATAGAAGTGGTTCTCTTATCTCCAAAGGTCTCTTTAATTTTCCTGTAGGCAGTATCTATCTTACCCCTAGTGAGATAAGCCTCTACATCCTTACATTTGTCCTCTAGCCATCCCTGCTTAGCCATTTTGCACTTCCTGTCAATCTCATTTTTGAGACGTTTGTATTCCTTTTTGCCTGCTTCATTTACTGCATTTTTATATTTTCTCCTTTCATCAATTAAACTCAATATTTCTTCTGTTACCCAAGGATTTCTACTAGCCCTCGTCTTTTTACCTACTTTATCCTCTGCTGCCTTCACTACTTCATCCCTCAAAGCTACCCATTCTTCTTCTACTGTATTTCTTTCCCCCATTCCTGTCAATTGTTCCCTTATGCTCTCCCTGAAACTCTGTACAACCTCTGGTTCTTTCAGTTTATCCAGGTCCCATCTCCTTAAATTCCCACCTTTTTGCAGTTTCTTCAGTTTTAATCTACAGGTCATAACCAATAGATTGTGGTCAGAGTCCACATCTGCCCCTGGAAATGTCTTACAATTTAAAACCTGGTTCCTAAATCTCTGTCTTACCATTATATAATCTATCTGATACCTTTTAGTATCTCCAGGGTTCTTCCATGTATACAACCTTCTATCATGATTCTTAAACCAAGTGTTAGCTATGATTAAGTTGTGCTCTGTGCAAAATTCTACCAGGCGGCTTCCTCTTTCATTTCTTAGCCCCAATCCATATTCACCTACTACGTTTCCTTCTCTCCCTTTTCCTACACTCGAATTCCAGTCACCCATGACTATTAAATTTTCGTCTCCCTTCACTATCTGAATAATTGCTTTTATTTCATCATACATTTCTTCAATTTCTTCGTCATCTGCAGAGCTAGTTAGCATATAAACTTGTACTACTGTAGTAGGTGTGGGCTTCGTATCTATCTTGGCCACAATAATGCGTTCACTAAGCTGTTTGTAGTAGCTTACCCGCGTTGCTATTTTCCTATTCATTATTAAACCTACTCCTGCATTACCCCTATTTGACTTTGTGTTTATAACCCTGTAGTCACCTGACCAAAAGTCTTGTTCCTCCCGCCACCGAACTTCACTAATTCCCACTATATCTAACTTTAACCTATCCATTTCCCTTTTCAAATTTTCTAACCTACCTGCCCGATTAAGGGACCTGACATTCCACGCTCCGATCCGTAGAACGCCAGTTTTCTTTCTCCTGATAACGACATCCTCTTGAGTAGTCCCCGCCCGGAGATCCGAATGGGGGACTATTTTACCTCCGGAATATTTTACCCAAGAGGACGCCATCATCATTTAATCATACAGTAAAGCTGCATGCCCTCGGGAAAAATTACGGCCGTAGTTTCCCCTTGCTTTCAGCCGTTCGCAGTACCAGCACAGCAAGGCCGTTTTGGTTATTGTTACAAGGCCAGATCAGTCAATCATCCAGACTGTTGCCCTTGCAACTACTGAAAAGGCTGCTGCCCCTCTTCAGGAACCACACGTTTGTCTGGCCTCTCAACAGATACCCCTCCGTTGTGGTTGTACCTACGGTACGGCTATCTGTATCGCTGAGGCACGCAAGCCTCCCCACCAACGGCAAGGTCCATGGTTCATGGTCCATATCTGTGATATGGATACATAATCCGTGACCAGCACAGCAAACTTTTCTTTACATCAATTTCTGCCTTAGTGCTGAACGATCGTCAGATACCTGTTTTGTTGTTGTTGTTGTCTTCCGGACATTGGTGTGATGCAGCTTCCCGCGCTAATCTGCAATGCGCAACTCTGCTCATCTAGTCTGTCGCATAACTACGGCAACCGACATGCATTTACTCTGTGCACAAACCTTGGCCTTCCTCTGTACTCCCCCCCCCCTCCCCGATTTTTCCCTTCCCCATTAACAAATGGTTCAAATGGCTCTGAGCACTATGGGACTTAAGATCTGAGGTCATCAGTCCCCTAGGACTTAGAACTACTTAAACCTAACTAACCTAAGGACATCACACACATCCATGCCCGAGGCAGGATTCGAACCTGCGACCGTAGCGGTCGCTCGGTTCCAGACTGTAGCGCCTAGAACCGCTCGGCCAACCCGGCCGGCGGACAATAACAGAGCAGGACGAGAGGGCAATGGAAGCTTGTGAAATACGGACACCGCGCAGAATATACAAGATCAGTTGGAGTGAGGAGGTGCTGAGAAGAGCTGGATAAGATCGGCGGACGTTGCTGACAGAGATGAACAGGGAGCTGAACTAGATAGGGCGGACTGCCTTCTAGTAGAGGTAACTGGACGTTTTATTCCAGGGAGGACAGTGGAGGGCAGAAGAAGACACCAGGTGCTAGACAGCGTCAGTAGACCGCACGGAGGGTGGAAGAAAGCAGAGCACAGATAACCACATGATGATGGTTCTTACCTCCAACACCAAAGCAACATCTCCGTAATGTCTCAGGATACGTCCCGTCATTCGATCCGTTCTGCTAGTCAAGTTCCTCTCCTCCCTCGTCCTCCCCCTCACATAGCCACTCAATTTCCAGCACTCTTCTGTAGCACCACATTTGAAAAGCGTCTGCTCTCCTCTTGCCTGAACCGTTGCGCCTCCATGCGAGCCTACACTTCACACAAATAACTCCAGCAAGAATTTACATCAGACGTTCACACGTTGCTCTGTTTCAGAAGTCTCATTGAAATATACGAAAAACTGGTATATAGAATCTAAGGAACACCAATAGGTATGCATCTATACAATAGTAGCAGTTCGAAATAAGATATCAGTGTCGTTCTGATGAGGCTGCTTTCCAAACTATTTTATAGTCCAGAATTAACGATGAGTGCTTTTGTTTGTATACGCCGTATCTGGCGCTGCTACTGTTTCGAAATAAAAATTTAAAAATCTTGAAGTGTTTATGTATGGCAGTTGACTTGCACTTTTATTGTATTTATTGTTTTATTCTTGATGGTTGGAAGTTGTAATAAAGACATTCCCTACATCCTGAAAGGGTGGCTCCTATCTGACATATCCTTGTAGTAGCGAAGCAGTTACATGTTTTTTCTCTGACCATTCATGGTTAAAGTTGACTTTGTTATACGTATATGTACAATAATGATTTAATGGTATTTCGTAGAATACTGTTTCATCTATTTCGTACATGTATCTTCGACGATACGTTCTGTATCTCGTTACACGCATACAATAATTTTTCTAAAATTTTATTCGATAACTTGTAATTTTGACTTTCTGTCACGCAGGATGATTTGAAAACTGGTTTAGGTAACACGAAATTAGACATCGATTAAATAAAAAATGAATCTAGTAGCTTTGGCTGTTTCTAAATCGAAAATATAAAAAAAAACCTAAGGTAATCTCTGATTGGATGTATGTTTTCTTTAATTCGAGGGAGAAAGGGAGGGACGGACGGACTGACGTATACGGATATTCAGTAATTGCTGAACAATGCAGGATATCGAAGTATGGATTTGGAACGTGCCAGTTCAATATGGGGTGAATATCTGTGGTATGTATACTGATCGTAAGTCTTACGCTAGATGTGGAAAAAGGTCTGGGGAACGGCATCACAAAACAAAACGGATGCACTTCTCACACAGTGGCTAGATACAGACAGAACAGTGGTTTCCAACCACTGCTTCCAGTTTACCAGACTTTTGATTCCAGAAGGCGAGATTTTTCTACAGATATTAATAACGTTTATGTAGGACGATGAAGACAGAGAGAAAACAAGAATAAAATTCGAGGCTGAGCTTACCACTAGCTTATAACGAGCAGCTTGCGACAATAGGAGACGGTCAACAGTTGATGTCGCTTACCTGAAAGCACAAAGAAAAGCATTGTTTAGTTAATGTTCGTTTGGACTGCGTATATAACACTGATTCTTTTGCATATTCCGTTATAGTCAGATAATTAGAAGGATTTTAAAAAAAATTGCCTGGGGCTACATCTTTGTTTTTCTGAATCCGGCACTTGAGCGTCACGTTCGGGAAGACGAAAAAGTCGGCCCAGTTATGTTAGCCGCATAATGTACGAATGTTACAGTTTCCATCTTGCAAGCCCCCACTCTCGATGACACGACGCCACAGTCAGTTGAAGGTTTCGCTGTTTCTTCACACTTCCTCAGCATGCCTACCCACGCTTCGAGACAGTAGCAGTTGGCTCGGTTCCAGCATGGCGGTAGGCCCGCTTCAGAGGAAGACGGGAGATGAATGACAGGCGAACAGCCGACCACCCGCGAGGGCAGAGGCGAAGCCCCGCCACGCACGACCGTGCCGCTGAAGCAGCCAGCGCAGAGTCGGACCACCGACGGACTCTGATCGACTCGCCGCACGGACACGTGCACGTCAGTACGAGCCCCGCCCCTCACTCTCACTTTTTCTTTCTCGCCAAGCAGCGGGGCGGAGCTGCTCTAAACTGACGACCGACGTCCGCACACAACGGCCTGTCCGTGCATTGTGGGAAGGCAGACCCTGGAGCTCGCGTAAACGAACCAGCAGCGTCGTCATACGGACTGGACCGAAAACGTGTCTTTGTGGAGCCCCCAGCGTAGCTGCACCACTACCACCGAACACAGACCGCGCTCACGCTGTTCGCGTCACGTGGACTTAAATCTTATTCTCTACTTGCCGAGCAGAGGTGTACCGGCGTGACGCCTCGAGCATACAGCGCACTGTCCGTCGGAAGACGTCCATCAGGATGGCAGCAGCGGGCGGAACACATAAAAACTACTCGCTGGAACGGAAGCCTATACACTGTTCAGAAGAATTAGGGGAGCACCAACATCGACGTCCGGTATGCCACACATGTTTTGGCACACGCGGTACCTGTGATATTATTCCGTGCCTTGAAACCTTTGCAGTCATTCGCCACCTGTTGGCTGTCACGCATTACAGTGCCAGGTGAGTCCTCGGATACCGGTGCCCCAGGGTTTTCTAGTGAGGTGCGCGGGTGGCAGCTGTCACTTGTGGACGTTGTACTCGAGCGGGCACACTTCGTCTACATCCCATAAAAATGACAGATTCGCCGCTGTGTCCTCGTTGCCGCACGCTCGATACGGACGGACATTAACTGATGTGTGGATCATTTGCAGGGGTGTGGTAGGTGATTCAGAAGATGCTTGCCTTTCTTCTAAGTACGGCGCCCCATGCCATTACACCGCAATCTCTTCTGTTCCCAGGTGAGACACACTTCCCACGTACGAAGAACAATGCTGTGATCTGGATAAAAGGCCTCTCGATCTCGTATTTGTTGCATGAAGCAGATAAGAGTGTTCTTGATTTTTGGACGTTCCTGCATGATCGCTTTACTTTTCTCGTGCAACACCCGCGATACCGTCAGTACCGTGACAACATTTTGGGTAGCGCCTTCTTCGATCCCCCCTGCGGCTGGGGTGTCCCAGGTATGAGAAGGTGATTTCAGTGAGAATGTGTAATACCTGAACTCGATCCAATGTACCGGCAAAATGCAATGCTCTTCGCGAAGACGTTCAAATGGCTCTCAGCACTATGGGACTTAACATCTGTGGTCATCAGTCCCCTAGAACTTAGAACTACTTAAACCTAACTAACCTAAGGACAGCACAAACATCCATGCCCGAGGCAGGATTCGAACCTGCGACCGTAGCAGTCGCGCGGTTCCGTGAAGTCGTGCCTGGAACATGCCTTACTGCCTTGGGATTCAGTGTGCGTCTACTCACAAGTTGCCGGGACGCGGATGCGATTTTGTCTGTTCTGTCAAGAGGGCGTCTTCTTTATTTTCTACAATTTCCTTTTTATTTTGTTTGTTGCTGATGGTAATTACACATAATTGTTTTTCGCCTGGAGGGCGTCCTATGTGATCTCAACAAATATACGTGAAATAAATAAATAAATAAATAAATATGATAAAAAAGTTGGTAGAGCAGTAGTCCGCGACAGCCAAAGGTTCCGAGTTCGAGTCTCGGTCCGGCACACAGTTTTAATCGGTCAGGAAGTTTCATATCAGCGCACACTCCACTGTAAAGTGAAAATTTCATTATGGCCTTCGACTTATCTTAGAAGATATATAAGGAAAGCCAAACCTACGTTTCTAGCATTTGTAGACTTAGAGAAAGCTTTTGACAATGTTGACTGGAATACTCTCTTTCAAATTCTGAAGGTTGCAGTGGTCAAATACAGGGAGCGAAAGGCTATTTTCAATTTGCACAGAAACCAAATGGCAGTTATAAGAGTCGAGGGGCATCAAAGGGAAGCAGTGGTTGGGAGCTGAGTCAGACAGGGTTGTAGCCTGTCCCCGATGTTGTTCAATCTGTATATTGAGCAAGCAGTAAAGGAAACAAAAGAAAAATTCAGACTTGGAATTAAAATCCATGGAGAAGAAAAAAAAAACTTTGAGGTTCGCCAATGACATTGTAATTCTGTCAGAGACAGCAAACGACTTGAAAGAGCAGTTGAACGGAATGGACAGTGTCTTGACAGGAAGATATAAGATGGACATCAACAAAAGCAAAACGAGTATAATGGAATGTAGTCGAATTAAATCGGGTGATGCTGCGGGAATTGGATTAAGAAATGAGACGCTAAAAGTAGTTAACGATTTTTGATATATGGGGAGCTAAATAACTGATGATGGTCGAAGTAGAGAGGATATAAAATGTAGACTGGTAATGGCAAGGAAAGCGTTTCTGAAGAAGAGAAATTTGTTAACATCGAGTATTGATTTAAGGGTCAGGAAGTCGTTTCTGAAAGTATTTGTGTAGAATGTAGCCATGTATGGGAATGAAACATGGACGATAAATAGTTTGGACAAGAAGAGGATAGAAGCTTTCGAAATGTGGTGCAACAGAAGAATGCTGAAGATTAGATGGGTGGATCTGATAACTAATGAGGAGGTACTGAATAGAAATGGGGAGAAGAGGAGTTTGTGGCACAACTTGACTAGAAGAAGGGATCGGTTGGTAGGACATGTTCTGAGGCATCAAGGGATCACTAATTGAGTACTGGAGAGCAGCGTGGAGGGTAAAAATCGTATAGGGAGACCAATACACTAAGCATATTGAGAAGTATATAGGTCGCAGTAGGTACTGGGAGATGAAGAAGCTTGCAGGGATAGAGTAGCATGGAGAGCTGCATCAAACCAGTCTCAGGACTGAAGACAACAACAACAATGACATCTACCAGCAGGACTTTACAACGTGTCACACAGTCTACGTGCGCAGTTCAAAGAGCACCAGAACGAGATTACCTAGTCCTCTGGCCACCAAACTACTCCTATTTTAAAACCAGTCGATAACCTGTTGGACCACCTAGATCGGGCTGTTCGAGCCACGGGAAACCTAGCACAGCTTGTTACGGCAGCGCAGCCAGCATGGCTCGACACCCCTGTCGGTCCCTTCGAGATCCCAACCTCCTTGACTCCCTTCCCGTCTGTCTTGACCTGCGAAAGGCGGTTGTTCCGGCTTTTGACAGGTGGTCACATTAATGTGACTGGGATCAGTTGGACCATCGTCTTCTTTTCTTTTCTTCATGTTATAAAGTTAAAGTGAATGCAAGAAATCTTTTGTGTACATTGGTAGCGTTCCAGCTGGTGTATAAATACTTCGCGACAAGAACGTACAGTGTGACAGCTGCTTCAAAATGAGGTTACGTTTGACAGATTTCGTTGATTCGCCTCGTGCTTCTTTAACAAACCCCTGGGTTGGAGCCGGCCGCGGTGGCCGAGCGGTTCTAGGCGCTACAGTCCGGAACCACGCGACTGCTACGGTCCCAGGTTCGAATCCTGCCTCGGGCATGGATGTGTGTGATGTCCTTAGGTTAGTTAGGTTTAAGTAGTTGTAAGTCTAGGGGAGTGATGACCTCAGATGTTAAGTCCCATAGTACTTGGAGCCATTTGAACCCTGGGTCGGAAACTGCGGATCTGACAAACAAGTTTGATAGTTACCAGGGGCTTTCAGCGATGGTGCACTTTGTTGCCGTCTCCTCTGTTCTTCCGCTCCTGACTACCCACACAGGTGCTCTGGAGCGACGCGTCGAGTAAACAGCGGCCTGCCCATCACAAGGCGTCCATTAGCGGCGGAGGAGAGAGGAAAAAGAAGCGGCGCGGGCAGAAGCGGAGGCACGGCGAATAGGTTCCTGCCGCGTCGCGTCCGGGCCATTACAGCCGAGGCCGACCGCCCCGCCGCTAAGTGAATTTACAGCTCCACTGTTTTGCTCCTATCTCCCGCCTCCCCACTCCCACTATCTGACAGCACAGCGGGCGCAGGGGTACACCCGCTGTGGGCTCGGCTGCTAGATAAAAAGGAGGAAAAGAAAAGAAACGCAGAGCGGAAACGTTCAGCGGGGGGCCCACCGCAGCAATAACCACAGCAACAGGTGTGCGGAAATTACTGCACGGTACGCGATTTACGTTCGACGCTGCAGATACACACTTCTCCGACTAACAACACTTGTCGAGAGGGAGACAAGAGATAGAGGGCAAGCTATCTGACAGCTTTCTTCAAAATCGAGAATCAGACTCTCATGCTTTAGCGCACTGAGATTAAAAAAAGCTTTGTGCCGGAACAGGATTCTGACAGAGGGCTCCGAAACTTAGACGATAAGGAATACGATTTCGAACAACACACACTGGAATTATCGGAAAGAAAATTCCCTGGGGAAGGTGAACCAAGGACAGTCTTTCTTTCGTGAACAGAATGGTCAGTAAATATACAAGGTGATTCCGCGACGTTGTTAAAAAACCTTTAGGAGTGATGCAGAGGAGCAAATGTATCAATTTGATCAAAGAGACTGAGTCGGAAGTTATAAGTGAAAATCTGTCTGATACCTCTGACAGCGAACCTCTTCTATTGCAAGCTCTTTGCTTTCCATGTTTTGGCAGGAGGTAGTATGAAACAACAAAATGAGAAGAAATGTCTAGCAAACGTGGGATCTAAAGCGCATAGCTTAAGACAGTAGTTCGCAACCTGGAGGTAATTACCCCGCGAGGGGCAAAATCAAGTTTTCTGAGAGGTAAAAACTAAACGATTAGATTCGGTTTCAATCACGAAACTAAATTATTTTCAAAACTCATTACTATTATCACAATTTTCTGAATTAGTAGCATTAGTGTGATTGAGGTTATAGGTTCTTCACGTAGTTCACCCACTACATAGGTATATTGTGCTTTGGTCTGTACATTGTTCATGATAAAAGTGAAACATATACATAACAGATGCTAAATATCACAAGAAAATGTCTTCTCCAACTTCTAGATAGTACGTATTCTCCAAGTTGTAAATAGTACCTGCAGCAGTCCAGAAATTGCTTCATTGCTCCCTTCGAAACAGATGAATGAATTATTTGACAGCACGACAAGCAGGAAGTAGTCAAATACACTACTGGCCATTAAAATTGCTACACCACGACGATGACGTGCTACAGAAGCGAAATTTAACCGACAGGAAAAAGGTTCTGTGAGATGCAAATGATTAGCTTTTCAGGGCATTCACACAAGGTTGGCGCCATTGGCGACACCTACAACGTGCTGACATGAGGAAAGTTTCCAACCGATTTCTCATACACAAACACCAGTTGACCGGCGTTGCCTGGTGAAACGTTGTTGTCATGCCTCGTGTAAGGAGGAGAAATGCGTACCGTCACGTTTCCGACTTTGATAAAGGTAGGATTGTAGCCTATCGCGATTGCGGTTAATCGTATCGCGACATTGCTGCTCGCGTTGGTCGAGATCCAATGACTGTTAGCAGAATATGGAATCGATGGGTTCAGGAGGGTAATACGGAACGCCGTGCTGGATCCCAGCGGCCTCGTATCACTAGCAGTCGAGATGTCAGGCATCTTATCCACATGGCTGTAACGGATCGTGCAGCCATGTCTCGATCCCTGAGTCAAAAGATGGGGACGTTTGCAAGACAACAACCATCTGCACGAACAGTTCGACGATGTTTGCAGCAGCATGGACTATCAGCTCGGAGACCATGGCTGCGATTACCCCAGTTACGCCAGTCACAACTCTTGATGAACTGTGGTATCGTGTTGAAGCTGTATGGGCAGCTGTGCCTGTACACGCGATCCAAGCTCTGTTTGACTCAATCCGAGGAGTATCAAGGCCGTTATTACGGCCAAGTTTTTATGGGCACTGATTTCTCAGGTTCTATGCACCCAAACTGCGTGAAAATGTAATCACATGTCAGTTCTAGTATAATGTTTTTGTCCAATGAATACCCGTTTATCATCTGCATTTGTTCTTGGTGTAGCAATTTTGGTGGTCAGTGGTGTATTGAAAATGACAGTCACAATCGCATTATTTATTTTGCAATTTACACCATTTGGTCGCTCGCTGGAGTCGTCACACTGCCTGTGCACAGACAGGGTGACGACTCCAGCGAGCGACCAAATTGTGTAAATTGTCCTGAAGATGACGCCACCGCGGGTTGAAACCGGTTGGCGGCAAAATAAATAATGCGATTATGACTGTCATTTTGACTAATTGATTATAAGTAAATCAATCACTGTTATCTCCACACGATTATGTTGTCTAAAACTTGACTACTGTAGTACTGTACATAGTTCTGTTATTAAGTGGTTGGATACAAACGCATTAGCAACCTGAAGTCCTCCAGTTTTTGCCAGGAGTGCAGCAATGAAGTGATTTAAGTGATTTACGAGCAGTAAATACAGGGAACACATACCAAATTGGTTCATTTTAAATGGGGGGTTGCTGTGTGCGGGTCAAGCAAGTGCAGCAATGGAGAGGACTAATGCAGGGGAAGTATGTTTTGTAACAAGTGCCTACCCTCATCTGTCGATAGTCAGTTTTCTTTCCTGAGAAGGAGTTGTGTGTAGCACCTGCGGTGCACCACGGATTACTTCGTCACTCCTTCTAATACACACACACACACACACACACACACAAACTACACTCCTGGAAATTGAAATAAGAACACCGTGAATTCATTGTTCCAGGAAGGGGAAACTTTATTGACACATTCCTGGGGTCAGATACATCACATGATCACACTGACAGAACCACAGGCACATAGACACAGGCAACAGAGCATGCACAATGTCGGCACTAGTACAGTGTATATCCACCTTTCGCAGCAATGCAGGCTGCTATTCTCCCATGGAGACGATCGTAGAGATGCTGGATGTAGTCCTGTGGAACGGCTTGCCATGCCATTTCCACCTGGCGCCTCAGTTGGACCAGCGTTCGTGCTGGACGTGCAGACCGCGTGAGACGACGCTTCATCCAGTCCCAAACATGCTCAATGGGGGACAGATCCGGAGATCTTGCTGGCCAGGGTAGTTGACTTACACCTTCTAGAGCACGTTGGGTGGCACGGGATACATGCGGACGTGCATTGTCCTGTTGGAACAGCAAGTTCCCTTGCCGGTCTAGGAATGGTAGAACGATGGGTTCGATGACGGTTTGGATGTACCGTGCACTATTCAGTGTCCCCTCGACGATCACCAGTGGTGTACGGCCAGTGTAGGAGATCGCTCCCCACACCATGATGCCGGGTGTTGGCCCTGTGTGCCTCGGTCGTGTGCAGTCCTGATTGTGGCGCTCACCTGCACGGCGCCAAACACGCATACGACCATCATTGGCACCAAGGCAGAAGCGACTCTCATCGCTGAAGACGACACGTCTCCATTCGTCCCTCCATTCACGCCTGTCGCGACACCACTGGAGGCGGGCTGCACGATGTTGGGGCGTGAGCGGAAGACGGCCTAACGGTGTGCGGGACCGTAGCCCAGCTTCATGGAGACGGTTTCGAATGGTCCTCGCCGATACCCCAGGAGCAACAGTGTCCCTAATTTGCTGGGAAGTGGCGGTGTGGTCCCCTACGGCACTGCGTAGGATCCTACGGTCTTGGCGTGCATCCGTGCGTCGCTGCGGTCCGGTCCCAGGTCGACGGGCACGTGCACCTTCCGCCGACCACTGGCGACAACATCGATGTACTGTGGAGACCTCACGCCCCACGTGTTGAGCAATTCGGCGGTACGTCCACCCGGCCTCCCGCATGCCCACTATACGCCCTCGCTCAAAGTCCGTCAACTGCACATACGGTTCACGTCCACGCTGTCGCGGCATGCTACCAGTGGTAAAGACTGCGATGGCGCTCCGTATGCCACGGCAAACTGGCTGACACTGACGGCGGCGGTGCACAAATGCTGCGCAGCTAGCGCCATTCGACGGCCAACACCGCGGTTCCTGGTGTGTCCGCTGTGCCGTGCGTGTGATCATTGCTTGTACAGCCCCCTCGCAGTGTCCGGAGCAAGTATGGTGGGTCTGACACACCGGTGTCAATGTGTTCTTTTTTCCATTTCCAGGAGTGTAATTATCACTCATCTTTCATCATTTCAAAAATTCAAAAATAGAATTGTTCCAAAAGAATGTCTGATTGCACTCAGGCGTAATGGTCTAAGAAAGACTGGAAATCACTGGAGGTACGATCGCTTGTTCACCTTCCTAGTGTGATTCACATCTCTCCTACTAAACAAGTCCTCACAGCTCTTAAGGCATGCATTTTATAGCCCATGTTTACTTCACAGCCACCTCTCAAAATATGTAAAGCAAGGAGCGCGCAGTGGAAGAGGTCCACTGTCAGAGGCATCAGAAGAATTTTCGCTTATAACTTTCGACTCGGTTGTTTCCGTACCAGGGTCCTTTACCTCAAATTGATACAGTTACCTGCTCCCTCATCCCTGAAGGTTTGTAACACCATCACGGAATGACCCTGTACATTTACTTCTATACTGAACAAGCTACCTTATGCTACTGTGTATTCCACTGTCACTTAAGTTCCCTTTCCAGTCGCGAGTGGTTCACGGAAAGAACGAGCCTCCATGGAAGCTGAAATCTCTCATTTTGCGTTCGTGTCTTTTCGTGAAATATACCTAGTAGGAAGAGGATTGATCGACTCTTCTGAAAAGTACGCTATCGCAACTTTAGTTACTGTATTAAAGAGACTGCCTACACTACGCTTGTCCGTCCTCTTGTGGAGTATTGCTGCGCGGTGCGGGATCCTTTCCAGATTGGACTGACTGAGGACGTCGAAACAGCCCAACGAAGGGCAGTTCGTTTTGTAGTATTACGAAATTCTGAAGAGATCGTGACGGATGTGATATGCAAGTTGAGGTGGCTATCATTAACACAATGGCGTTTTTCGTTGTAGCAAGATCTTTCCACGAAATTTCAACCAGCAACTTTTTCCTCCGAATGCGAGTATATTTTGATGACTCCCACCCGCAAAAGGAGAAACGACCACAAAATAAGAGAAACCGGAACTCGCACGCCGCAGTGTCTAAGCGCTGTCGCCTGTCGGAGGCATAACCAATAGTAAAAGCCTCCTTTGCCTCTTACAAAAGTTATTCCCTGTGACGAGATCTATCACCCCTAGACGTCTGATCTCTCTCTTTCTCTAATTCATATATAGTCGAGTGGCGAGAGCTGCAGAGTGCCATGGGAGGGGCCCGGGTTCGATTTCCGGCCGCACCGGAGATTTTCTCCCTCGGGGTCTGGGTATTGTCTTCATCATTTCAGTCCCACGTCAGTGACGCACAAGCGCTGAAGTGGTGAACTAATAAAGAAGAACTTGGCCAGCCGACCGACCTGGCTGCCGACCCCGGCCGCGCGCACGTTTCATTTGTATAGCCAGGCTGATATCAGCTGCCCCTACCGCTGTCATCTTATGCTACCTGCAGTGTTACATTTGGCATTCATAAACGACGAGCGAGATTTTCGTATTCTCCCACACAAACAATTAGTCCTACAGAGAAAATAAGACGTTCAAAATGTGTGTGAAATCTTATGGGACTTAACTGCTAAGGTCATCAGCTCCTAAGCTTACACACTACTTAACCTAAATTATCCAAGTACAAACACACACACCCATGCCCGAGGGAGGACTCGAACCTCCGCCAGGACCAGCCGCACTGTCCACGACTGCAGCACCTCAGACCGCTCGGCTAATCCCGCGCGGCAAATAAGACGTTTTTCTAGGAAATTTAATGCAGACAAGTTTGTACTAAGGCCGTAGTTTTCGAGTTATTCATGAAAAACGCATCCCCCCTTCCCCACTCGGCCCTCACCGGTCAGGATTTATAACACGTTGTTCATGGCACTTCCTTCTACGACTGTGCAAGTATTTGCGACTGCGCCAGTATTTCCCATATTCGACTCTTTTTGGTCTTCACTGACTGGCGTTACTGGGCCACCGGCCTAGTTGGGCACTTGTAAGTTGTAAAATTGACGTTTGTGTAAATTTAACTTAACAATTTTGTGAACTTTAACAGCATAAAATAAGCAATTAGATCGTCGTATTTGTCTGGTCTTCTGACTACGAAACCACTGTGTTTCTACTGGTTAAGATTAAATCGAATTGTGAACATAATTAATCGAACATTTACGAAAGTCGTTTTTCTCACATTACCATCACGGGAACGTTTAAATTATTAATATTAACGAAGTATCCCACTACTCTGGCTGCGTAATAGCCCAATCATCATCATCATCATCATCATCATCAGTTGTCTGCTACATTAGCAGATCCTTTGCCTCTTCATTTTCTGCGATCCATTGCTTCCTTCTTAAGGCTGCTGTATGTTGTACCGTCCATCATGTCATCCATTGTCTGGAATCTCTTCCTTCCTCGCTTCCTTTTCCCCTCTACATAACCTTCTAAAGCTGTTTTTTTTTTTCAGTCCGTCATTCTTTCTTCATATATGCCCAATCAAATTTCTTTTTCTTCTATTACATCTATTTACTGTCTTTTCTCTCCCACTCTTCATTTTTTACTCTGTCCATCCACCTTATTCTTTCCATCCTCCGCCATGTCCAGATCTCAAAAGCCTCCAGCCGTTCTCTGTCTTTCTCCCTCTTAGTCCGTGTTTCAGCAATCCAGAGTTCTCTGTCCAGACTGCTGCAGAAAATTCTCCTTTTCTTATAAAACGCCTCTTTTATCATTGCTATCCTTGTTTTAATTTCTGTGGTGCACTTCCAGTCGGTGTCTATCTTGCTTCCAAGATACTTAAAATTTTGCGTAATTTTTGTTTCCTTATTTCCTCCTAGTGCCAATACTTTTGTTTTATTTGTGTTAATGTTCATTCCATACTTTTTTCCGTTAGTTTCAATGGCGTCCACCATATCGTGTAGTTCTTTTTCCCCTGTGGCTAGAAGGACCATGTCATCAGCAAACCCCAAAGACCCTACTCTTCTTCCTCCAATTTCTATGCCTTTGTCATCTAATGAGCATTGGTCAACCATAATTTCCAAGTAGAGGTTGAAAACAGTAGGTGATAGACAGCATCCTTGTCTTACTCCTTTTCCTAGTCCGATCCAGTTTGTACTTTCTCCTCTCACTTTAATTGAGACTTTTTGATTAAGATGTAATGAGTTTACAAGTCTTCTGGTTTTCCAGTCAACTCTCTTTTCCCTCATTATAGTCGCCAGCTTGTCTAGTCGCCAGCTTGTCCCAAACCACATACTCAAATGCCTTTTTTAGATCGATGAAGCACATATACAGGTTTCTTCCTTTTTCAATAAACCTTTCTCCCAAGATTCGTAGGAGCCCTATTGCATCTCTGGTGTCCGTACTCCGTCTAAAGTCAAACTGCTCCACGCCAAGATTCTCCTCCATTCCTTTTTCATTTTTTTTATTAATTATTCTTAACATCACTTTGGCTGCATGTGAAACGAGGCTGATTGTCCTGTGCTCGCTGCATTTCTTGGTTCCTTGTTTTTTCGGTAATGGAATCATTACTGTTGTCAGAAAGTCCTCAGGCCATTCACCACTATCATATATTTCATTACATAACCTCAATATTTCTCTTATTCCATCTTGGTTCAAGCATTTTAAAAATTCTCCCGGTATCGTATCTGTACCTACCGCTTTGCCATTTTTCATTGCAGCTATGGCAGACTTTACTTCTTCCATTATGATGGTTGGTCCTTTCTCGTCATCACTTACACTGTTGTGTGATTCAAGTTGCAGAGTTTCTGGTTTGCTATTTGTGTCATATAGCTCTTTTATATATTCTTCCCATCTCTGGAGGACATCGTCACGATCTTTGTACACTACCTCTTCGTCTTTACTCAAAATTTCCATAGTAGCACTTCCTGCTCTGTTTTGTTCCCATGTCATAGTCTCTACTCTGTTGTAGAGTAAGTCGTATCTTCCCTTCCTGTCCAGTTCTTCAATTTCATCACATTCCTCTTTTAGCCATTTTGTCCTAGCCTGCTCTGTTTCTCTTCGCAGTTCGTTATTTAACCTTCCGTATATCTTTCTTGCATCTTCAGTGTTCTTGTTTTTCATTTCTCTTCTCTCCTCCATCTTGGAAATCATTTCTTGTGTGACCCATGGTCTTTTTGAATTTTTCCCTTCTACATATCCTATATTTTGCTATCCTGCTTTAATGATTCGTTCTTTCAGCATATTCCAGTACTCGTTGGCATTATCAGGTGGTTCTTTGTCTCGTAATGTGTTTAGAATCTCCCGAGACAGCATTTCTGTAATTTGTTCCTTCTTGGATCTTATCTTCTCTAGGTCCCACTTCTTCATCATGGACGCCTTCTTCAGTTTTTTCATTCTTATTCATATTTCCGCCATAAGTATGTTGTGGTCACTATTAATATCTGCACCTGGTAATGTCTGCACATTCTTGATTCCATTCCTGTATCTTTCTTCTACCAGTATAAAATCGATTTGGTATCTATATTTATCCCCTGGTGATTTCCAAGTGCAGAGCCTCCACTTGTGGTTCTTGAACCATGTGTTTGCCGCTATCAGCTGCCTTTCCCTGCAGAAGTCAATTAGCCATTCACCTCTATCATTTCTCTTTCCAAGACCATGACTGCCTATTATGTTTCCCTCTTTCCTTTTTCCCACAATGGAGTTCCAATCCCCCATTACTATTCTGCAGCATTTTTTATTTTCGTCCATTATTCTCTCTATTACAGTCTACGTTTCCTCTACAATTTGGTCATCATGTTTGAAGTTGGCATATACACCTGGACAATCAGTAAGTATTTTTGTGGTCCTTTCAGCCTTACACCAATAACCCGGTCATTTGCATAGTCTACATATTCCACACATTTAGCCAATTCCTTTGTCATAATCATTCCTACTCCATTCATTGCTTTTACTTCTCCTCCTGAGTAGTACAACACATATTCATCTGACTGCAACTCTCCATGTCATTCCATCTTACCTGAGCAACTCCTACGAGGGCCATATGATTCTTTTCCATCTCTCTCTTAAGGTTTTCTAGTTTTCGTGCTTGTAGCAGAGTTCTAACATTCCAGGTACCAATTCTCGTTTTGATTTATTGCCTCCTTTCAAGTAAGTTGTCGTCCCCCCCCCCCCCCCCCCCTCGGAGATCCGAATGGGTGACTATTTTACCTCTGAACACTGATTTAACATGAGAGGAAGCCATTTTTGTGCATTAAATGGAGACTGCACTAGGCAGGGGAGATAATCTGCGGTGGTGTTCCGTTGCCTTCCGCAGTTCTGGAGGCCGCCCCTAACATGGGATACAGACGCCTTTCGCAGCCGCCCGCTCCGGGTCAGACGCTGCATGAGAAGTATAGGCTGGAAAATGAAAGACCCTATCCCTCGAAACCTGATAGCGTCAGGGTCGGAAAAGAACAAGAGCTGGCCGAGGGTGGCCAGATAGGAAAGATAAAAGTGAGGAGCCTGGCATAAGTAAGTGGAAGCAATGGCAGGACTCAGCTCGGGGCCCCGTGGTCGCCAGCCACGTACTCACTAGTAGGTGTGAGTCCCTGAGGAGAATAGCCCAATCAATAGAGACCAAACATGATCGGATACCTGGAATAATACGTGCAGGTCGGAAATTTTTGTACAGTGGTATTAGGGAGTGCCACCAACAAAATACTAGAAATATTGACTGATGAAAGATCATTGTGGAATGGAGGTGCGTTTGAAACTGACTTTTTCCGTGAATAATTCGAAAACCGTGCGCTCCAGCGAAAATATATCCCAATACAAAATTTTCCTACAAAAAGGTCCTATTCATTTTATCTGTAGGACTAATAGTTGCGCTTAGCGTGAGTGAGAATACGAAAATCTCGGAGGAGGAGGAGGAGATTAGTGTTTAACGTCCCATCGACAACGAGGTCATTAGAGACGGAGCAAAAGCTCGGGATAGGGAAGGATGGGGAAGGAAATCGGCCGTGCCCTTTCAAAGGAACCATCCCGGCAGTTGCTTGAAGTGATATAGGGAAATCACGGAAAACCTAAATCAGGATGGCCGGACGCGGGATTGAACCGTCGTCCTTCCGAATGCGAGTCCAGTGTGCTAACCACGAAAAACTCGAGCGTAATTTACGAAGGGTATGTATAGCATTGCAGGCTGCATAAAGCGGCAGCGGTAGGGCCATCTCAATACCGTGTATAAACGTGGGCAAGTTGATGAGGCCATTACGATGGCGCTTCCGTAACGAAGGAAGCACAAGTGTCAGATGTTTCGAGAGGCTCTGTGTCGAAGATTTGTGCAGCACACAAGGAATGGGGAAAAACATCACCCGCTAGGTCACAGCGCAGACGGAAGGTGTGTGTTGGGTGATCGTGATGGGCGGTCATTGAAGAGGATTTTGACGGAAAATGAAAGGATGACAGCTGCGAAAGTCACTCGCGAACCCCGTCAGTACCGAAACACCACCAAGAGCGCTCCGGAAGCTGGGAATTGTAAGGCGGGCTGGAAATAAAAAACCAGTCGTCAGTGATGAAAACGCCCGTAGCAGGAATAGGCGGCGCCGATGCCACGAAACCTGGACTACAGAACAATAGACGAAAGGCATTTGGTAGGATAGGTCTTGTTGCACACAAGTGTATGTCCGAAAAGTGAAGCATGGCGAGGGCTGCGTGATAGTTTGGGCAACAACATCGTGGTATTCCATACGGCCGACTGCTGCTTTGCAAGGTCGCATTACTGCCGAGCAGTCGGACGCGCGGCCGCCGTCCACGCAGCTCGCTGATCACGTGACCACCAGGATGAGCTGTCGGCCACGCCTCAGTGTTTCTGGCCCCTCGTGAAGGGTGCACGATCGCCATCCACCTCCGTCACCGTTACTGAACTTTCCACTGCCATGCAGAAAGAATGGTGTACTGTTCCCTCGAAAAACATACAAAATCTGTATTTATCCATTTCGAGATGACTGGAACGCCGACGATTTTCCTACATCGATTTAGGCACGCTAATGTGTTTTTCGTGTTTTCATATTTTCCTCCACCCCCTGTCGACAAATTCCACACGATAATGTTTAACGTGAATTTGATCTACGTAACACTGAACTAACTAGCTATATAACTAATTCAGGGCGTTTGACTATTACAGCGGTCAAGTAAAGGGCAGTGAAACAAGTAAATAATCCTAACAAACAAAGGTCAACAAAGCAATGGCTTCTCCGATGAGTGCAGTCACGCCAATCTTACAAAACTGTGAATGTCTAAGGTTACGTGTGGATGAGACACAGTTCGCTCAAAGGAGACGCAGGAGCATCAGCACACGTTGGTGTGTCTGTTCGAGAATACGAAGCACGAATCTGTGTCGGTCTCTTCTCTCCCGACATCAATCTGTGGTTTTTTTTGTGTGTGCGCATTTAAAAGTTTCGGTGTATTCCAATCCTATTCTATGCTGGACTACGGGAGCGGATTAGGGATGGCTGTCAGTGCGTTCAGAACACTCCCGAGGTTCTGAATGGGTGCAGGCAACAATGAGGAGACATGCTGAGTCCCGGCTTCACACGGACAGTAACCATCTCGAACACCTGTGGCGCATATCTGCAGTTCGGATCCTCGAGGACTCTGTCACTAGTTGCTCGTGTACCGAGTCGTAATACGTCGTACTGGGGATATCATTGGTTTACGAACCTATGTTTATTCCTGGTATTCGCTTATTTCGTTATCCTCTACTCGCCACTTTCGTTTGTGCCTGGAATGACTGCGCCATGTGAAGTTGAAGTATCTTCAGTAGTCCAGAATGAGATTTTCACTCTGCAGCGGAGTATGCGCTGATATGAAACTTCCTGGCAGATTAAAACTGTGTGACCGACCGAGACTCGAACTCGGGACCTTTGCCTTTCGCGAGCAAGTGCTTCGGTAGCTCAGATGGCAGAGCACTTGCCCGCGAAGGGCAAAGGTCCCGAGTTCGAGTCTCGGTCGGGCACACAGTTTTAATCTGCCAGGAAGTTTCTTTATCTTCAGTAACATCAGACAAAAAGCTGACCAAGATTATCTACACAAACAGGAGATGAGTTACTGTCTTATGCAGAAACGCAACGTATTCAAAAACAGAGAGAGCTCATTGCAAAGTATATACTATAGTGACTGGAGAGAAGCGACTATTAGCAAAAAATAAGAAAGACGAAACCCAGCAGCCCATCACTTGCAGCTTTTGTCGGCTTTTGCGGTAAGATGTTCCGTTAGTTTTACATCTACGAGGCAGCTGATTAAGATTTGCGACTAATAGCGATGTCTATCGTAAAAACGTTATAGCATGTCTCGAACTATGAGGAGTGTCTAATTTCTTCAGAGAACCTACAGCACGTATACGACAGACAATGACCAAGGATTACGCAAACGTGGAACAGTACAGCAGTCAGCTTTCGGCTGGCGACTCGACTGCCGTGAGACGGCCCTTCGATCACAGAACGCAGTGCCCCTGCGAGCCACGCTACGCCGCAAAACTCGCCTTTACTGCGGGTAGAGGAGCAGCGTAAGTGGGCTTTTCGTGAACACTATTCATATCGCCGCAGAGCATATAATCTTAGTTATGACTCATTTTGCAACTGAAAAATGGCTATATTTTCAGCAAATACGTTTGGTTTATCACGGTATAATAGTGCCACTCCTTGACAAAACATGTTCTTTGATTACCGCTTTCGTCACTCACGGGCATCTCTAAAAACCGGTTCTGTGATCTCGATGTACTATTATCCAGTAATAAATTGCAGTAATATGAGGATTACCCTCGGTTACCACGGCATATGTCGTAGTATAAATGTTTCGATATCTTTAAAAACGCCATCATTACTACGACTGCTGTCTCCTTTCAGTGTTTCGATTTATTCTCCCAGCTACCAGACATAATTTTGTCATCAGTCTACTTGCCAAAAAATAAAAATAAAATAAATTTGAATGCAGCTTTCTGAGAGGAAATACTTGAACAATACAAATAGAAAGATTTTACCTGTACCGTGGGAGTACTTTTACCAATCTGATATGCAGTGGAATAATATCCAGACTTAAAAGTACATTTACCAATTTAAAACCCCACAACATCATTTTTGGCCGGTTTTTTCCATCAGGGAATAAAAGAGCACAATGCATTAAGTGTAGAGGATAAAGGGGCTATTAAAAGGAAGTTGTTTAAGAAATTACTTAAAAGTGCCTGGTAAGCAATGTATCTATACTGTGAAGAATTTGTGGGATAACAGTGAGGTTTCTGTAAATAATGGAACGCTAATAGGAGGGCGTGCTGAAATCCAATGCCTCGGAATTTTTTATGTGAAAGTCTCGAAGCTTTTTACATAAAACAAACGTCATTAAGGGGGGTAGGACGTCAAACGGGACGACTTGGAGCAGGAGAGACACCACAGGACATTTTAATTTCCACTGTCTATACTTTTAAAAATAAATTCATAAAACTTTGTCAGAATGACCAGAACGTAATCAGGATTTACAGTTATAGTGGTGGAAGTTCAAAAATATAAGAAAACAATTTATTTTTTTACATTTGTATTTGACCTTTTTTCACTTACCATTGGCTGCATTTGTTGCTATAGGTACACTTTTCTTCATAAGTAAGGGAGATTCTTTGATGAATTTTGCACAGCATACAAACCATACAGGTGTATGAAACTCTAGAATTTTCCAAATCTATTAAAAACTGTGGTAAAAATTGAGATAATTAACTATAAAATTTGATAAAATTATAAACAGCCGACCAGTTGCAATGGATAAAGAATTCTGTACCTAGGTTTCAACAAATTTAAATTTGTCTTCTTCAGAAGGTGGCAATTTTACATTAGTATGGACTGATGTATCATCGCCGTTTTTACAAATGTCTGCATAGATCCATTTGTCAAAATTAAAATATAGCCCTAAAAATAGGGTTTGTGAGCTCTGCAACATCCATGTACTAATTTATATTTACGTGACAAACCCTATTTTTAGGGCTATATTTTAATTTTGACAAATGGATCTATACAGACATTTGTAAAAATGGTGATGATACATCAGTCCATACTAATGTAAAATTGCCACCTTCTGAAGAAGACAAACTTAAATTTGTTGAAACCTAGGTAAAGAATTCTTTATCCATTGCAACTGGTCGGCTGTTTATAATTTTATTACGTGGAACCGTTGCTGTTGTGCAGCTATGTTTAAAATATAAAATTTGAGTTTTTTTGTAAACATGAAGTTTAAAATATAACAGCACATTCATTTTTTCATAAATTAAATAATTTCTATAGTTTCGTACACCTGTAAGTATGGTTTGTATGCTGTGCAAAATTCATCGATGAATCTCTCTTATGAAGAAATGTGTACCTATAGCAACAAACTCAGTCAATAGAAGTGAAAAAATGATGAACTTTCACACGTAAAAAAAATTATTTTGTTATTTTTTTGAACTTGCACTGCGATGATTGTGAAATCCGAATCCTTCCTGGTCATGCTGATAAAGTTTTACGAATTTATTCGTGAAAGTATAGACAGTGGAAATTAAAATGTCGTGTGGTGTCTATCCTGCTCCAAGACGGCCCGTTTGACGTCCTACCCCCCCCCCCCCCTTTAACATTGTACGCCTTTATTTGCAGCCCTCTACCGCAAGAGGGTTCCGAACTGTAGCGTGTCGATGGCGGCGTGTAGCGTAACTATGTCGGTGTTCAGCACACGAGGTACCTTACTTAACCCCAGAGCGAAAAGTCGAGAGTGGTGAACTCCGGGGAGCGCACAAACCGATGAACAGTAGTCGGCACGGGTGTACGAAGCGGGCGCCCGGTTGCGGAGGCGCGTGCGCGGCGACGGCCCCCGGCGAGACACCGGTTCACGGTTCACCTGGCCGGTCAGTTGCAGCGCTGTGCGCCTGTAAACGTATCCGCAACTGCCGTGCACACCTGTGGTCTACGGCCGACGGTGCACCGTACTCCAATCGACGCCGGTTTTGGATAGCGCAGTTTCGTCACGCACGGCGGCACGCGTACAATTTACAAACTTAGCCGCTTCGGAAATCTCTCCATCGTTAACCCGAAAGCCAATGATCGGACGTGAGATAAATGGCTCCATTTCCGCATTACGACAGTAACTGCACTGTTTTCCACGTCCCCCCCCCCCCACAAGTTCAAATGGTTCAAATGGCTCTGAGCACTATGGGACTCAACTGCTGAGGTCATTAGTCCCCTAGAACTTAGAACTAGTTAAACCTAACTAACCTAAGGACATCACAAACATCCATGCCCGAGGCAGGATTCGAACCTGCGACCGTAGCGGTCTTGCGGTTCCAGACTGCAGCGCCTTTAACCGCACGGCCACTTCGGCCGGCCCCCAACAAGTATTATGTATTCTCCACTGCTAGTGCTGCCGAATGCCGGACATTTGGCACGCCGGACATTTGCCACACTTGCCCCTTCGCCAGGTAGCGATCTCTCAGGTAAGGGACGCCCTTCCTCGTACTTCTTCTGTCCGCTTTCAAACCACCGTCTCCACATCTTACTAGATACAACCAGTACGTAAGGGACCTTCTTCTTCGGCATCTTGGCGAAATACAGAGCTTCTTTTCCGAAATCGAAATATTTATATCTTTTGGGAAACGAAAGCAATTCCGACGATTATGTCAGTATGTAATTAGTTCTGCCAAGTATAAATATAGATCCCTCTGTCTGTACGGTAGCTTCCTTTCAAGCTTACTGATTGCCTTAGAAACAGTCCATCGCCATGGGAGTAACGAGAAAGGAATGCTGTAAAGAGAATGCAAATGTACGCTAATCATTTCTTTTTGATCGCTGCATTTCTGCCTACTTTAATTACTACAACTGCATGCCCAAAAAAAAAATAGGGAAAGAAGAAATGGGTATGTGAATGTTTGAAAAGAAGAGCGACATAGTCCATATTAATTTACTCTCTAAAATCCGATATCCCTTCCGGCGAAACATTAGTTAATAAAGTGTAGCGGGACAATGTTCAAAACAGAGATAAGAATATCTATGATTGACATGTCATCTAAAGTCGACGTACAATTTTAAAATGTTAAAAATAAGGAAATGAAGTAATAGAGAATGCTATGCTTGTAACGTACATTGTTCTACATTGTTTAGCTCTGGTATTAACAAGACAATTAGTTCACGAGGCCATTCAAATTGTAAATGGTTACAATTCACGACGGGTACAGGCACGTATAACTTAGACGAACGTGAAATCTCCAAGATTGTCGAAGTTTTACTACTGAGGCTCGAAATTTGGTGCGGATTTCAATGCGAGATGCATTAAATAGTTTCCACAACGAAACTCTCTCTAGAAATGCGAAAAATCCATAGAGGGTCTGGTCCTATGGTAAGAAAACCAGCGGAAAGGCTCGGTAAGTACCTGTACTGCGGGTCGGGCGGCGAGTGTGGAGGAGGAGGAGGAGGAGGGGGAGACAAGGGAGCCAACCCTTGGGAGCAGGTAAAATCGTGGCAAGTGTCCGGCGTGGCAAATGTCCGCACACCAGTGCTGCCACCTGGCGTTTGTGAACAGTTATTGCACCACTGGTGGTCACATTTAATGTGGATGGGCCGTACAATGATAATTAATATATTCGCAGAACAAATTATCTCATCTTAATTAAATGGTCTCCGCCCACATAACCGAGCACCTTAACGTCGCGTTTCGTGGATTTGGGGAGGCGATCTTGGCCCGTATCGAATCCGCCTCTCGGAGTAACGAACAGTGCTGGTGAGCCGGCAAGCGTGGATGCGGTTTTTAGGCGATTTCTCACACCCGACCAGGTGAATATCTGGCTGGTAGCCGAGTCCCGCTTCTGTTGCACGCTAGGCAAACACTTGGAGAACGTTCTCTCACGCGAGCACTGGACGCAGACAGGTGAGCCGCGCGTACCCAGTAGCTACGAGGCGCCGCCCACTGGCACAGTCGGTATATAACAGTGCCGAACCCGCAGAGAAACTAGAAAACTAAACGAGGAAGAACACTTAAATGAAGTGTGTATCTTGACCGAGTAGCTATATCGTCCCCTCCTTCCGGTGTCAAGCATCTACGTAATAAGTGCGTGGCTTTGAAAACATAAGGAAGGTTCCCACGACCTGTGGTGAGTGCATCACGTCTATACACAGTAGATTATATGAGAGCAGCGTCGAGGACTGAACAGCGCTGATCTGGCCACAACAACCGCTCAGGTGCACCGAGGGCCGGCTCTCTGGTGTCCACGATGCGGCGGCGACGCCGTCTGTTTGTCGGCGGACCGCTTATCGCTCTCCAGATAATATGCGCGAATATATTTTCAGTGTTGACTGCATGACAGACTGCTGACCTACCTTAATACCCTGTTATAAGCCCTACACGCAATGCATAAAACAGTTATTTATTTATTCGGAAAAATCGTTCAGTCTTTTTCGGATCAAGGTTTTGTAAGGCGAAGCTGTCCTTTTCCCGCAGGGCTGGTTTGAACGCCACACCGATTTACAGGGCGTGCATCCTGATAGTGGCGGCTACCGCTGCCTTCCTCCGAGAAACCAAACCAGTTGTAGGCGGAGCTGCAGTTAATGTGAACCCTGAACCAGAGGCAGGTAGTTCCCAAAGGAACAGGTCCAGAGGAACGGTTCACCAAACTGAGCGAGAGGAGCAGTCGCCCCCGCCGTCCCCCGTCCCTCGTTCCCGCCTCGGGCGCGCACTTCTTCGGCAAGTCACTAGTCCCTCGTCCAGGCAGAGATCGTTTCACTTCTTGCGGTCGCCCGTTTTTGTTCAGTTTCAAACCATTCTCTAAATCCTAACTTCTAGTTCTTTGCGTATGTCGTTCAGCATACACGAACGCTAATTTGTAACTTTATTACACTCATATATTACAATCGACACAAGAAATACCGATTCGCCGCAACTCGTTTCCTGTTTCCCTCTGTAAAAATAAAAAAAATAATAATAAGAAAAGTGCCCAAAATTTCTCATATTCGAATTTAGAACCAATATTTGTTAATACGTACGGGTATGTATAATTTTGTCTTGTTAAAAAATAAAACTCACTTTCAGTTTTGAGCTTCTGGCGCACACTTGGTAACTCTGTGAAGGGATTAAAGGGCAGTCAGACAACTTGAAAGCCATTCTAAGCTATTTTGTTTGCTCAAGCCAAGAACTCGTTCAAGTACGAAAATTTGGGATCCCGCTTGAGTCTGACGTATGTACTATATTTATCTAACAGACTGGCTCTCTTCCGTTTTCTTTATACTTATGGAGTATGAATCTGGGTGCCCAGACATCAATTTCCTTATGCTGTACGATGCAGTGCTCAAAGAACTCGATAAATCGGCTTTGAAGAAGACTGTCACGTTTATAAGCAGCGCTAAGCGCAAAGAAATTCCTCCTGATCAGCGTAATCGCCAGTAGCTGAGTGTAGCGATGCTGTGTGTGACGAAGAAATTTTCTACTATGCATAGTCATTGACTCGAATCTCACTCGAAGAATATTTTTACTTTTATTTAAATTACATATTTGCTGTTGTTGTTGTTGTCTTCAGCCCTGAGACTGGTTTGATGCAGCTTTCCATGCTACTCTATCCTGTGCAAGCTTCTTCATCTCCCAGTACCTACTGCAACCTACATCCTTCTGAATCTGCTTAGTGTATTCATCTCATGGTCTCCCTCTACGATTTTTACCCTCCACGCTGCTCTCCAGTACTCAATTAGTGATCCCTTTATGCCTCAGAACATGTCCTACCAGCCGATCCCTTCTTCTTGTCAAGTTGTGCCACAAGCTCCTCTCCTCCCCAATTCTATTCAATACCTCCTCCTTAGTTATGTGATCTACCCATCTAATCTTCAGCATTCTTCTGTAGCACCACATTTCAAAAGCTTCTATTCTCTTTCTCTTCTTGTTCAAACTAATTATCGTCCATGTTTCACTTCCATACATGGCCACACTCCATACAAATACTTTCAGAAACGACTTCCTGACACTTAAATCTATACTCGATGTTAACAAATTTCTCTTCTTCAGAAACGCTTTCCTTGCCATTGCCAGTCTACATTTTATATCCTCTCTACTTCGACCATCATCAGTTATTTTACTCCCCAAATAGCAAAACATCTTTATCCTCGTTTTGCTTTTGTTGATGTTCATCTTATATCTTCCTGTCAAGACACTGTCCATTCCGTTCAACTGCTCTTTCAAGTCCTTTGCTGTCTCTGACAGAATTACAATGTCATCGGCGAACCTCAACGTTTTTATTTCTTCTCCATGGATTTTAAGACCTACTCCGAATTTTTCTTTTGTTTCCTTTACTGCTTGCTCAATATACACATTGAATAACATCGGGGACAGGCTACAGCCCTGTCTCACTCCCATCCCAACCACTGCTTCCCTTTCATGCCCCTCTTATAACTGCCATAGGTTTCTGTACAAATTGTAAATAGCCTTTCGCTCCTTGTATTTTACCCCTGCCATCTTTAGAATTTGAAATAGAGTATTTCAGTCAACATTGTCAAAAGCTTTCTCTAAGTCTACAGATGCTAGAAACGTAGGTTTGCCTTTCCTTAATCTTTCTTCTAAGATAAGTCGTAAGGTCAGTATTGCCTCACGTGATCCAATATTTCTACGGAATCCAAACTGATCTTCGCCGAGGTCGGCTTCTACCAGTTTTTCCATTCGTCTGTAAAGAATTCGCGTTAGTATTTTACAGCTGTGTTTTATTAAACTCATAGTTCGGTAATTTTCACATCTGTCAACACCTGCTTTCTTTGGGATTGGAATTATTATATTCTTCTTGAAGTCTGAGGGTATTTCACCTGTCTCATACATATACATATATATATTAATCAAATGTGTTAATAAACATGTAATGAGTTACAATTAATTTCTTAGACACGATGTTTTTAATTTTAATTTCTGGTCATGGAGCTTTTCTTCCAATACTCAGTCTGTGTTTTTCAACCCATCTACACTCCTGGAAATTGAAATAAGAACACCGTGAATTCATTGTCCCAGGAAGGGGAAACTTTATTGACACATTCCTGGGGTCAGATACATCATATGATTACACTGACAGAACCACAGGCACATAGACACAGGCAACAGAGCATGCACAATGTCGGCACTAGTACAGTGTATATCCACCTTTCGCAGCAATGCAGGCTGCTATTCTCCCATGGAGACGATCGTAGAGATGCTGGATGTAGTCCTGTGGAACGGCTTGCCATGCCATTTCCACCTGGCGCCTCAGTTGGACCAGCGTTCGTGCTGGACGTGCAGACCGCGTGAGACGACGCTTCATCCAGTCCCAAACATGCTCAATTGGGGACAGATCCGGAGATCTTGCTGGCCAGGGTAGTTGACTTACACCTTCTAGAGCACGTTGGGTGGCACGGGATACATGCGGACGTGCATTGTCCTGTTGGAACAGCAAGTTCCCTTGCCGGTCTAGGAATGGTAGAATGATGGGTTCGATGACGGTTTGGATGTACCGTGCACTATTCAGTGTCCCCTCGACGATCACCAGTGGTGTACGGCCAGTGTAGGAGATCGCTCCCCACACCATGATGCCGGGTGTTGGCCCTGTGTGCCTCGGTCGTATGCAGTCCTGATTGTGGCGCTCACCTGCACGGCGCCAAACACGCATACGACCATCATTGGCACCAAGGCAGAAGCGACTCTCATCGCTGAAGACGACACGTCTCCATTCGTCCCTCCATTCGCGCCTGTCGCGACGCCACTGGAGGCGGGCTGCACGATGTTGGGGCGTGAGCGGAAGACGGCCTAACGGTGTGCGGGACCGTAGCCCAGCTTCATGGAGACGGTTGCGAATGGTCCTCGCCGATACCCCAGGAGCAACAGTGTCCCTAATTTGCTGGGAAGTGGCGGTGCGGTCCCCTACGGCACTGCGTAGGATCCTACGGTCTTGGCGTGCATCCGTGCGTCGCTGCGGTCCGGTCCCAGGTCGACGGGCACGTGCACCTTCCGCCGACCACTGGCGACAACATCGATGTACTGTGGAGACCTCACGCCCCACGCGTTGAGCAATTCGGCGGTACGTCCACCCGGCCTCCCGCATGCCCACTATACGCCCTCGCTCAAAGTCCGTCAACTGCACATACGGTTCACGTCCACGCTGTCGCGGCATGCTACCAGTGTTAAAGACTGCGATGGAGCTCCGCATGCCACGGCAAACTGGCTGACACTGACGGCGGCGGTGCACAAATGCTGCGCAGCTAGCGCCATTCGACGGCCAACACCGCGGTTCCTGGTGTGTCCGCTGTGCCGTGCGTGTGATCATTGCTTGTACAGCCCTCTCGCAGTGTCCGGAGCAAGTATGGTGGGTCTGACACACCGGTGTCAATGTGTTCTTTTTTCCATTTCCAGGAGTGTATTTCGATCGTCATCAATTGTTTCGCAAATAGCAAAACTGCTCTACTACGTTTAGTGTCTCATTTCCTAACCTAGTTCCGTCAGCATCATCTAATTTAATTCGGCTACATTGCAGTACCCTCGTTTTGCTTGAACTGATGTTCATCTCATAATCTCTTCTCAAGATACTACCGATTCCGTTAAATTGCTGTTCCAACTCCTTTGCTGTCAATGACAGAATTACAATGTCAACGACGGATTGCAATATTTTTATTTCTTCTCCCCAAACCATAATTCTCTTTCCGTATTTCTCCTTCGCTTCCTTTGGTGCTTGCCCAGTGTACAGATTGAATAACATCGGTGTAGGCTACGACCCTGCAACATTACCTTCTAAACCGCTGCTTCCCTTACATGTCCTTCTACTCTGCTTTTTGTACAACTTGCAAGTAATTTCTCGCTCCCTATGTTTAAATCCTGCTATCTTCAAAGCTCCGAAGAGTGTATTCGAGTCGACATTGGTTAAACCCCTCTACCTTCACAACAGGTTTGAAACACAGGGAACGAAAAGTTACTTGCTTGTCTTACTATCTAGAGCTCTAAAAGGCTAATATGTTAGCGCTTCGCGACCGTGTCATTCCGGAGTACCTTGTCAACTGGGTACAGCTTCTGTATATAGAACCGATGAGCTACGCCCAAGCGGCTGCAAGAGCGTCAAATGATTTTCGCATCACAGTAACAGTCGACCAACATTCGGCTGTTTATTCTTGTGATGGATACTGCGACGTCACGCCAGAGTATAGCACTTGCCTGCACTGATGCTGTGATGTTGGCTGCGGAGGACAAGTCCAGCCCCAAACTCAAAGAGCTGCGCGATAAAGCCTGCGGCTCAAAGAACAGAAAACTGAGTACATCGCATCAGGCCCACGAGAAGTTGGGAGCATCAGCGTCGCCGGAGATCTACCGAGAGTAGATACCTTTATCGGTTCTATAATCTCTAGCGATGGCCAGCTTACAACGAAAGGACGCAGGCAGTCTGGATGAAGTGGCCATCCTCAACGGGCGTCACCTGCGATCGTCGGGTTTGGGATCATCTACAATCAAAAGTCTACCCGACTGTCGCCCTCTACGGAACCGAGTGTTGGCCAGCTACAACAGACACGGGACGGCGACTGGGGGTCATGGAGACTAAAATGCTGGGACCACTCGACTGGATCTAGTCGACTGGTTTCTAGTTCTGGCTGTAAAATTGTCGCCCAGTCTTCTGTTATCGCTCTTTTCTGCTCACTTACCACCTCAAATTGCCCTCCATTGCAGTAAACACGCCTTAAATGGTTAATGGTACGAAGGTTTTCCGCGGGGTTCAAATCAGCGCAACGTGCTGACCAGGGCAAGACCGATTATCTTGTTGAAACATTAGACGCTCGTCCCCTAGGTCCTGATACATTCAAATCCATCCTGTTTCTGGCATCTCAGTGTAGATATTAGAGTTCTTTCTGGTGTTCACTCAAGCAATGCTTGGTTCACCTGTAACCCAGAACGCTGCCAACGTCATAACACTTCCGCCCCCATAACTTCTGCTTATTCTTACCTGGCGCTCTGTTCTCAGATCATGCCAATCATAATGAAATCCATCAGGGCTACCTAAATTAAATTTCTTCTCATCCCCTAAGATCACTTTATCCCATTCGCGATCTAGCTATATGTTTGGGTGTTAGGGCAGGTTTCTTGAGTGCAAGACGTTTATCGTGTGACAATATTTGCGTAAATTGGCGACAAGCTGAGAGGGGTAACGGTCTGTGGCCCTCACTTTGCGATGCCTCAGATAATTTTCTAGTCTGCCAATACTTTCCGTTCTGTGGACATCGTGCGGCCAGTGTAACCAAATTATATATCACTGTTTTTGACCGGTTTAGCTTCTCGGCGATTTGAGAACCTCATTTCCTTCTACGTGCCGATATTTTCTTTTTTGTCGCACGATAACTGCTTTGCGCGTGTGACTCTAACAGTCGTGGTTTATGTACACAACACGCACTGTCACTAGTGACGCCTGTTTCGTATGTGCAGGAAAGGCACGTACGTACACACGAACACCGCACAGACCACACTACCTACTCAACCGTTGATGCCTCGTTATATACTGTACCACTGACATCAAATGCAACACCATTTGACTGTATTTGTCGGATACTGAGCCTCATATTACTGCATCTATGGTGTGCACAAGTATTTCAATCGACAATGTTCATTCCTACAAATATCCATGCCTTTATACCGATTCGCACTACTCGAAAGGAGAGTATCAATTAATTTTGTGTTAACGTTTCTAATAACGTCACGTTTACGTGAATCGTACTCTGTAATGCGTTTCTGAACAGGTACTGAGGAGAGGAAGCGAAATACCGAGTAAAAAGTACAGGATGCCATTTAAAAAAGACGTAACGCTGTTAATAATTCGTAATGCACAAATGTACAAGAAAGGCAGTCAAGCTGGTAGTTATGCAACAGTTGCCTGATGTCTTTCTTCTTTCGTTTGGGCAAAAAGTTAGTGCGAGTAGTCAAGATAAATGGGATATCCTGCCTAGCTGGAACAAGAGCGGACTCGGCAACATTTCCTGTGGTACACAAGTACAGCAAAAGCAACAGCACAGCCAATATCGATTCCTGTCTTAAACCAGTAGTTGCTGTTCTCTTCGTAGTAACCTGAGATAGTCCCACAGTAAGACGAAGTAGTCCCATACTGAGGGAATGAGCGCTGGGAGCAGTTGCACCGATCCTGCGCGGACTTCGTTTCCCACTGCCTTCCTCCGGCCTGACGCGTGGACAGGCTGGAATCGGGTCTGCGCCTGTCGAATAGCACCAAGGCAGACGCCTAGCTGCTCGGCCCCATCTGACGGGCGGGTCACCATCAACGATGGCTCGTGCTCTCACTCCGTAAGACACTGCGGGAGGACTGGAATTTAATCCAGGTCACTCGCACAAAGACTGCTGATCAGGAACTTTACGTCACAGCTTGCCGGCCAAACACTAGCAGTCAAAATTTCATCCCTCACCAGGAATCGAATTGGAATACCCCCGACTCGATCGTCACCGCACAAGAGCGCATTAGCGACCTCGGTACTAAAGTAGACGTGAGCCGTGTATCGACTCGTGCTACACCTTGGGTTTATATTGCATTGGTTTCCCTTTTCTTCCCCTGACATGTTTGTTTGATATGTTGTCTGTCATTAAGTGGCTGCTTGGTTGTCTTTTCCCTCTGCTATCGATATCTGCGTTTTTCCTTCCGGGAAACTGCTATGGAGGAAGTGACATCTTCGACCGGTTGTAACCTCGTGTCGTGGCGCGGAAGTAGGGGCGTTGCGCGTATAGAGTGTGGTGGACACGGGAGGGCAGTGTGGCTCTCCAGGGCGAAGCAGGCGTGGTCGCTTGTACCGAGTCGCCACGTGTTGTATGTCGGTTGTGTGTAACGAGCGGGTCGATTTGACGGAAGAGCTTCCCGCGTGTTGGTTGTATACAGAATCGCCCCACGAGTAGGCTGTTCATTTCGCCTTGGTGGGACGTTAACAAGCTTCTTTAAATCCTCCGTTTCAATACTGGAGTTTAAAAGGAGACACCTAACATGAAGGAGCGGTCACTACCCGTCAACGTTGCAGAGGAGACGTGAACTCCGGTGACAGAGCGTGTTGTCGCGTGACCCTGGCGTGTTGGGTACGCTGGCGACGCGTGCGCGGTCGGATGTGTGGATCCTTGTCATTGGTGGTCATGTAGTGCCTGTTCGAGCATAATTGCAAGTTCGTGAAAGGTTTAATCATTAAGTAATAATTTGGTGTTACCAGCGTCTCTTCGGCCTTGTGGCCTCCGGCGACCGGGTTTCCTGTCCGTGGCACCGCTGTAATTTAAGACAGTGATCTTTCCTCCTCCTCTCGTTACTGTCAGATGGGAGGTGTAGTTTTGGCAGTTTAATTGTTTCGCTATTCTGTCGTGGGTTACGAGTAAATTCATGCTTCTTGTTGGATGATCGTGTGGTCGCTCATTCAGGACTGTGTGGTGTAATGTTTCTTTGCGCGAGGTTAGCTCTAATTGTGTCAGCAAGTTAAGCCATCTTATAACAAGATTTCGCGGGCTAAATGTCGGTGCAGTGACCAGCCTGAGAGTGGCAACTGTGTTTACGGGCGTATTTAAATTGGTTGGTTGGTTGTTTTGGGGAAGGAGACCAGACAGCGTGGTCATCGGTCTCATCGGATTAGGGAAGGAAGTCGGCCGTGCCCTTTCAGAGGAACCATCCCGGCATTTGCCTAGAATGATTTAGGGAAATCACGGAAAACCTAAATCAGGATGGCCGGACGCGGGATTGAACCGTCGTCCTCCCGAATGCGAGTCCAGTGTCTAACCACTGCGCCACCTCGCTCGGTGTATTTAAATTGGTCAGTATTCTGTCTAGCCTGAGCATCCCTGAGTGGGTGGTTTGCGGCCGCCTTACACGGGTCCCTCATATGTGTTACGTTCTAATGTTATTCCAGGACACTTTTGTTTAAATTTTTTTTAAATTCCTCCAAGTTTGTAAATTCCTTTTATTGCCATTAATCGTGTGTTTGCTCAGACCTGTTTAATTTTTTTAATGGCGGTGTTGGTAGCTTCTCTACCTCACCGTACCTTATTAACAAAGTTCTGTATTTACTTTAGTAGCCTGTCTACTAATGTTCTTTAATTTTTTTAAATTGTTGTATTACTATAAGTTACTTTATTGCCGTTAGCGGTGTGTTTAAAAGGCTGTTTATTGCCTTATTGCTAGTTTCTGTAAGATACGAATAAAACATTTGTGAAAATGTCAACTCGACAGTAAACTACTAGAAATTTGGCCCCGTTTCCCAACTTGTGGTGTGCCTTGTACTAACCGTAACTACTGTGTGTGTGTCAAGAGGTAATTAAATTAAGAAGGGGCAGCTTAGGTAATGACATGATACTGCATGTACCACAAATCAGTAACGTGTAGTGTATCTGCTTAACATACTGTGATCAGCGAGGCCTTCTGATCAACTACCTAAGAACTGGCATATCCACCTACGGCACGGAATGCTACGGCGATGCGCCGTAGCATGGAGGCTATGAGGTCTTCGTAGGTTGCTGGAGGGAGCTGCCACCACACCTGCACCCCGAATTCTGACGCCAGGTTCAATTACATCCCACATGTGTTCGATCGGTTTCAGATCTGGTGGGATGGAGGGCAGCACATCAATTGGAGCTGGACACTGTGTTCCTCGAACTACTCCAACACACTGCTGGCCTTCAGACATGGCGCTTTATCTTGTTGAAAAATACCACTGCCGTCGGGAAACATGATCGTCACGAAGCGGTGTATGTAGTCTGGAGTCAGTGTACGATACTCCTTGGCCATTAAGGTGCCGTCCTCGAGCTCCACGTGGAAAAACCCCGGAGCGTCACGGAGCCGCTGCCTTCAGCACAGATGTCAGGATCTGTTCCCTTGGAGGACGACAGATACGCCCCCTCCCATCCGCACGATGAAGAAGGTATGGGGGTTCACGAGAACACTGCGCCAACGCCCACCGCCTGTGGTCACCTTCCCATTTCAGTCGTAGTTGTCGACGTCGTCACGTTAACATTGACACACGCGTGGGACGTCGGTTGCAGAGGAGTGCTCCGTGCACCGTGTGTTCAGATACGCTTCTACTTCTCCCAGCATTAAGTCTGTCACTTCCGCCGCAGTTCGCCGACTGCCCTGTTTCACAAGCCTGCGCCAACCCCACGACTTCTGGACGTGGTTTCAGCTCGGTTTCGCGACGTGTTGAGGACCCTCGCCACAGCACTACTCGAACACTCGACGAGTCGCGCAGGTTCCGAAATGCTCCTGCCGAGGCTGTGGGCCATCACAGCCCGCCGTCGGCCGCGTGCCTTCCCCGTTCTGCACTCACAGAGACTACACGCACCGTGCGTGTCTGACTGTCAGTCATTGCGCGCCAGGTGACGCTGCTGGCCGGCCGAAGTGGCCGTGCGGTTAAAGGCGCTGCAGTCTGGAACCGCAAGACCGCTACGGTCGCAGGTTCGAATCCTGCCTCGGGCATGGATGTTTGTGATGTCCTTAGGTTAGGTTTAACTAGTTCTAAGTTCTAGGGGACTAATGACCTCAGCAGTTGAGTCCCATAGTGCTCAGAGCCATTTGAACCATTTTTGACGCTGCTGCCGCCTGGACGGCTTCATGTCGATACTAACTCGGTGGTCATGATGTTCCACCTGATCTTGCTATCAAGAGTCCACACTTAATAAAAACAGACGGGTCAGGGTGTCACTGTGCTACGACTCTATATACACACAGTTATGGCTTTGAGATAAATTCTTCATAAGAATGTTACAGTGTGTCAAGAACTACTGAAGTTTGACTTTTTAACACTGTGAAAAGATACAGAAAGACTCTGCCTGTAATAAAAATATGTATTGTATATAAGTCGTATAGTAACCTTTTTATTTTTTACTGGTTTTCCTGATGAAAAGTTATGTAACTATGGATGATTAGTAAATAATTGAGTGTACCAGAATTATGAGCCTGACAGAGGTAATCAGTAGTGATAGATATCGCCATTAGAAAATTTGTGGGATCACCTACCTAATAGATACTTTTCTGCTCATAACAATTTTATCTAAATTAAATACCATTATCTAGAAACCACAGTGATGTAATAGTAAGCAATTAGACGACTTTAAATGCATGATTGGTGATATGTGATTCTTAACAACTCCTATTAGTCTGATGATATGTACAGGAGCATATCAAACTATGCCATATAACAGAGATGAATAAATTATGACAGTAAATAGACCATAATTAATAAAATATTAGTGTCCCTTAAACTGTTGACACACAATAGTACTCTAGAGGTATACTGTAAACTATGGTGGTTTGTAAATTCTCAGCATACAACTGGTATGGTAGCACACAGACATCCTCTTTAGTAATATAGACAAATGCTATATTAACAGAAAAGGTACTAGAATAATAGTCAGATCTAATGATGTTAATAACTAGTAATTATTATCAAACTATGTATTGATTATCAAACTATGTGTCATATCTGGATATGTACCCAAGGAAGGGGAAAAATATTAAGTTTTAGTTGGCCCTGAATGTCACGATGACGTAATCTCTGTGACTAGTGCCTAAATTACTTTGAGAGTTGGTTAGACTGAAGTGTGTCTGTCTGTATTTCTACTAATGTTATACAGCAACCATAAACTGCAAATAACTTGTAATTGGATATTAATGTTGAAAGATTTGCATTCTGAGTTTGTTATTGTGTATAATGTTAACTACAGCGATAGCCGAGCTGTCGAGCGGCTGGGACATCTTCGCATTGCCTTAACTACCCCATTAAATAATCTTTGACCTACTTTATTCAGTGCACAAGTATTCTACACAGATACGCTTATGAGTATAAATGGACATAATATTGCGTATTTAAAGCTAATATCAATGATGGAACAATGCACATCTGATAACTATTATTCCAGTTACGCAAATGCATAGTTGAGATGATTTTATATCAATGATGGAACAATGCACATCTGATAACTATTATTCCAGTTACGCAAATGCATAGTTGAGATGATTTTATAAGTATTTCGTTACGATGATGTAAGATGTGATGCATGTAATGTTGTTTGACGTAACAGCTGCATACTGTAATGTTACACACTTCATTATATGCGTTATTGTTCTTCTTTGGTACAGTGGACTCCGCTGAGGTCTGATCCTAGATCGAACTCAGTCGTCTGTAACAACATATAGCGTCACAGCTACACGGTGACAATTACTGAACTATACGAAATAAAATGGTCATAATTTGTGAACGGTTTGCTAGGATGTTCAAACTGCACGGTTGCCCGCGGGACATGACGGGAATTAGGATGCGCTGTATGGTTTGGTTTAGCGACGAAGCCCACATTCAGCCATTCAGGAGGTCATCGACAGCACAGCATGAATATTCCGACACTTCAGCGGTCATGCAGTATTTCTGTTATTCGTCTGCGCCACATCATCGCATACGAAGGAAGGCATATCGAACATCTCATAATCTAAATCCGAATATCTGTAGTGACATTTACGTGTTGAATAAAGTGTCTGCACGCAGTAGTTTTATCTAATTTACCCTGTAGGTATTTTATAATGCAGTATTGAACAGTAATTACCTCAGTTTTAAACAAGATTTTATGATGAACACTTCCATCATTGATTTGTTTTCATAACTCATAAATTTCGACATTTGGAATCCTCCTGATAAGCTCAGGAAACGTGATGAGACGGTCAGCAATTATATATGGAACAGTTATGCATTGTTGGTGTACTCTCCGGCCAGCGGCAGCGAAAACAAATGCTGGCCAGAGGGGTTAGCTATGTGGGCGGGTGCCAGAGATAACCCTGCGACGTCAGCGCCACCCGCTCGCCATTTAAGGCGACGGGAGCGTTATCTCTGGCGTAACGTTTCGCGACAAGCGAAAGCGCTTGTCCCTTTGTTACGTACGCGTCTCCTGAGCGTTGAGTTCTGTTTTGTCTAGCGCTCGCTTGCCACGCGAACCACAGTGTGCATTTATAATCGCGTTGAAGTCAGGTGCTAACAAGTGTGATATTACCAAAGTGCAGACGCGAATTATTTACAGAATTCTGTGATAACTGGCAGAGGTCGACTTCGGAAGAGACTATTTGTGATCCGAAGAAATTTAGGAAGATGCAGAACAATACGACATTCATTACAGAGTAGAGTGAAAGAGGTTAACTAGGTTCTGCAGGGTAAAAGATTTTCTCACAAATAACCAACATTCAAATGCGATTTATGAAAACGAAACCCGCTATATAATTGCTCATTATATGCAGTAACACTTGCACACTACTTTATCAATTATTTGTTGCTTGCATTCCAATCTCTGTCTTCCCCTACAGTTTTTACATCCTGCAGGTCTCGCTAGTATTATGTAGGTCTTAAACCATGGCCTATCACACGGTTCCTTCTTGTTCTCATAGTTTTCCGTATGAGCCTTTCTTCACCTCTTTCTTGACCTTCACCTAATTTTCAAATTCCTTCTGCAGCATCACATCTCAAATGCTTCCAGCGTCTTCCTCTTTCCCACAGTCCATCATTCACTACCATACACTGCTGTGCTCCAAACGCACATTCACAGAAATTTCTGACTGACAGAAGGCCGATATTAGATTATTTTTGTCAGAAATGCCGTGTCTGCTGTGATAGTCTGCTTTTTATGCCCTCCTTGCTTCGTCCGTCACCTGTTATTTTGCTTATAAAGCATCAGGATTCGTTGATTTCGCCTACTTCGCGGCCATCAATTTTGGTTTTATGTTTAGCTATAATCTCATTTCTGCTACTCCTCATTACTTTCGTCCTTCTGCTGTTTACTGTCAATCCATATTCTGTACTCATTACAATGTTTATTCCATTTAACAGATCCTCTAATTATTCTTTACCCTAACTAGCGATATCAATGGCGTCAGCGAATATTACGACTGACATCCTTCCACTACGAATTTTAATCTCATTTTCGAACTTTTCTTTTATTTCCGTCATTCTTTCTTCCACACACAGATTTAATAATACGGGTGCTAGACTGCACCCCTGTCTTACCACCGTTTTGGTCTAAGCACTTCGTTCTTGGTGTTCGTAACTTGATAGCTAATATTGTAACGAACATTTACAAAATACTTTGTATTTTTTCTGAAGTCTTGAAAGATCGATACGAAGGTATCGACTAGTCAGCAGCTCATTACTACCCAGTATTATCTAAATGAAGGTGGAAGAATAAATCATTTGTTTTTAGTATTAAGGTTATTATACAGTACAAGCGAAGAAAGAAAAGGGCTGGCTTGTTAAAGTGTGCAGTCGCGGGAATGTGCACGTCCGCACAATCTGGGGTGAAACTTTCTACGTACTTGCCGGCCGCGGTGGCCGAGCGGTTCTAAGCGCTTCAGTCCGGCACCGCGCGACTGTTACGGTCGCAGTTTCGAATCCTGCCTCGGGCATGGATGTGTGTGATGTCCTTAGGTTAGTTAGGTTTAAGTATTTCTAAGTTCTAGGGGACTGATGACCTCAGATGTTAAGTCCCATAGTGCTCAGAGCCATTTGAGCCTTTCTACGTACTTATCACGTGTCTTCGACGCCAATGTTTGGTGTCGGTAAATCATCTGTACGGAGAAGTCGCGGAATGCAAGATTTTCCTGACCTTATCGAGATGGAGCTTGGCGGAGGGTACCTTGTACCACTACTAGTCCTGTCCTTTTCCTGTTCCACTCGCAACTGATCAATATTGGCAGCGAAGCGAGCCTGCTTGCGATACGACTTGCTCGACACAGAAGCCCCGGCAAAACGAGCAGAGAGGCGGCAGTGCAGCTGGCATATGGAGGAGCTCCGTTCAGCGGATTCTTGAAAGTGGCCTCCGGATGCACCTCTGCGCAGAAGCTCACGGCGGGACACTGCTGTTTGCCCGCTGGGGGGAGGATAGGCAACAGCGTCTGGGTTTCAGTCCAAGTGCATTTTCGCTTGGACAGTGTGCTTAACAAACAAAATGTACGCTTTTGGGATAGTGAAAATCCGCAAGTGCTTCGTGAACGAAAATGTAACGCTCCTAGTGTTGTGTCGATTCCCTAAGGTCTCGACACAATGAGTGGCTAGGTGCACGCGAAACTAACGCAGACGGGCGTAAATTCTGAAACAGGAGACTGGATGAAAACTATAAAGAAAAGAAGAGAGATTTTAATATACTTAACTTTAATGTAGTCTTGTTCTTGTTGAAATACATCTCTTGCATAGTAGTAAGCAATTAGCAATGATACACATGGCGCCTTGCTAGGTAGTAGCGATGGACTAGCTGAAGGCTATTTAATCTGTCTCTCGGCAAATGAGAGGAATACTTGATAGGTCTAGTCGCAAGCTATGTCGTCCGTACAACTGGGCGAGGTCAAGTCCGTGTCTTCTGACCTGCCCTGTGGTGGCGCTACGTTTGCGAATACACAGTGGCGACACGCGGGTCCGACATGTACTACAGGACCGCGGCCGATTTAAGTTACCACCTAGCAAGTGTGGTGTCTAGCGGTGACACCACACCTAGGATTACTGTATGTGTGTCCGGTTCCAAATCACTTATTTGTTGGATCATTTTCCTTTGAAGGAATTGTGACAGTGCGCGTTGTTTAAGTATGCATCCCAATAACTTCTTTCCACAGTTTCTTGTTACTCTATTGCTCTTCAACACGCCGGCCTTCATGTATGATGGAGGAAGGCCACAATGCAAAAACGCGAGCCTTTGGACTTGTGGGGGGTCATTTCATTCAATTTCCAGGTCGTTTCGACGACGTACAATATAGGCTCCTCAATAATCTGGACCTCAACTCGTCGGACTTTCGTCTTTGAGGATGCCAGAAGGAAACAATTTTTCCGAAACGCCCACACGATTTAATGAAGCTCAGGCGCCTTATTCTTCAGGCTTGCACCGAAATCGCAGAAGACGTGCGCCATAGGGTTGTCGCCAATATCAGTGTTCATGTGCACGTACTGAGCACATGCTGTGTCAGAAAAATTCTCCGCAGAGTGTCTTACACGGCAGTATATGTTCATTTGAGTTTGTCTTGGCAGCAAAGTATCTATTCAACGTATTCAAAACCAAAATGGTGATCCACCCGTACATTTCTTTGTGTAAATATCGGATTCATCATACACACACACACACACACACACACACACACACACACACACACACACACATATATATATATATATATATATATATATATATATATATATATATATATATATATATACGTGTGAGTGGGTGAAATGAATCCGACATTTACACCAAGTAAAACGGCAAGTGTTGCTAATCAGATGTATCGCAACCTCACAACCAACAGAACGTAGTCACGTGAGGTACGCACTTTGAGACACGCTTGCGTCCGCTGCAGTTTCTCTGCTCTCGCTGGCGCGGCCTGCGTACGTGCCCGCTCGTCCTTGGCGAGGGAAGCACGCACAACTATCTTATCCCAGGTTGTCTGCTCTCGAGATTGCGACCTCTCAGAATCTGTGCGTCTTCTGACCTCGCTCCGTCTCGGCTGCCTTACCTTGATAATGTCGTAATCCTAGTAGTATTGTTGTAGAATACTAATAATTCGCTAATAGACAGCAGATAAGGAACTAACGTGACTAGTTCCAACAGGGGCGAGGCGGTACGTTAGGTCTCCTACAAAATGCGTACGCTTCTGACGCTGGCTTAATCTGACAGATAACGTCACGTTTTTGTCGAATCTTACGACAGGCTTTATGTTTCGTATCTCCGCATCCTCGATTGGCAGGATCTACAAAGCGCTTACAAAATGATTCGACGATTTGGTTCGTTTACATTTCCACCGCCACTCGGTGTATGATTTTACCTCCGAGCTTTTTGGGGGGTAGAGGTGGGGCGGGAGGTGGGCCGGTTCTGTGGATGCTTGCTCCAAGTCACTGCCCCAAGCAGTACGACGTCTCAGTTTTAACTCCATCAACGGAGAAGGTGGAAGGGTGAAAACTTCGACGGGAAGAAATCACACAAGACTGAAAGAACGAAAAGCTTTCGCTTGTTTGGTGCTAAGCAGCACGCTCATCAGCATCCTATTTCAATATCGAAGATCACTCAGTTACGACCCCAGGTCTTCCGCCCACCCGCGAGTAAAGATTCGAACTCTCTAGTAAGAAACTCGTTTGATGCCCGAGTTTTACATATTTAGTAAATCACAAGCTGTTTTGCTTCCACTATTTTGTGGGGCTGGAAACGAGATAAAGTGCAGCGAAAATTTCAAATTATCCTTGAAGTTTATTAGAAGTCGCTAAGCGTTCCCTTTCTCAAACAATGGATGAGTGTAGTCTGTATGATGTGCGTTTCGCTGTAAGAGAAGCTAGCATTTCAAGCATCTCATGACGTCACATCTTCTAAACTGTGTGTCGCACAGTGATATAATTTTGTACGTACATTCAGTGGTATATGTGGTTACTGCCTGCGAAATGTACTGTGAAGAGAGTCTGTAGTAAAGCAGTACTAAATTAAAGCCTCGTGTCGGATGCTCAAGTCTTGCTAGGTGAGATGCGAAAATATAGTAAGAGATATTTTTTTCTCCTTTAACCATTTTATGGGAGTACCAGCGCCAAAAGTTTAGAAATACACACAGTATTAATGTGCCAGCAATTTTTTTTCCACACCAGCTCACACTTGGCTGCCGCGTCACCCAGGCTGCGGCCGAGCGACGCCTCCACTATGTAGGCTGCTTCCTTCCAGGAGTCCCGCGAGTCTGGCCCGCATGGTGGCAGATCAGGTACAGGTGGTAGCGCTTGGGTAAGAGCACCTGCACGCGGAAGGCAAATGTCCTGGGTTCGAGTCCTTGTCCGGCGCTGAGTGTTAATCTGCCAGGACGTCCCAGTTTCTAAATGGTTTCAAATTACTGGTAAAGTTTATTGGAAGTTGGCAGCTGCCCTCATTCTCAAATACTCGATGAACATGTTCTGGGTAATTTGAGCGCCACGAGTTGCGCTGCCTCGAGACATACACTCAGTTTATAACTTTAATATGTTTGTGCTACACGTTTAAAGTCAAGTTATACGTCTTAATGAGCAAAATTTCAAAGTCGATCAACGGCTACATTTATTAAAAAATATAAAAAAATCGTTTTGTTCGCGCCTTATATAGCCAATCTGCAAGTTTCAGCGCAAGGTATTGACTGTCATATCACAAATAACGCTTTCCAACCACTGATTTCCAGAAAACTTGCCTGCTTTACACATAATTTGATAATTTGCGATGGCAAAACGATCAATTAAATTGATTTCTGTCAGGAAAACTAATCTTTTTACTATTACTTGAGCACGTTACTATTTTTGCTGTATGCTTCATCAGACCTATCAAAATGAAACAATATTTTCTGTTGCAATGTGAGATACAAACTGGAGGAACACAGGAAAATACTGACGCGTAACATGCCACTCTGTACGCCAACATTAGACACATTCTATAAACTCATATGTGATAACAATCAAATGTACCGAGCTAGGTGGCGCGGTGGTCGGCACACTGGACTCGTATTCGGGAGGACGACGGTTCAAACCCACGTCCGGCCATCCCGAGTTACGTTTTCCGTGAAGTCCCTAAATCTCTTCAGGCAAATGCCGGGACGGCTCCTTTGAAAAGGCCACGGCCGGCTTCCATCCCTAATCCGATGGGAGCGATGATCGCGCGGCTTGGTCCCCTTCCCCAAATCAACCAACAGCCAGATGTCGTCGTTATGTTTACAACACACTCGGCCGTAGCGCTCCGGAGTTACAGTACGTTAACTGCAAAGTTACACATTAATAAACGCTCACATAAAAACAGTTTACATAATCTTACCATACGATACTACGATGGATGCCCCGGATATGAATTATGACTCACTGTTATAAAGAATCGGAAACAATGGAACATCTGTGAAATCTTAACAACGAAATTAAATTATATTCCGTAAAGCGGTAGGACGATTGTATAAAAATTTCATACGTCACGATTGCTTAAAAATATAGTCGAAGTAGCGGCTTCGGCACATCTTCAGATGTGGTTTATTCATCAAGATATAATGACACAGCACTTTGAACATCATGAAGAATAAAATACGTCAATGAATGTACATTGTACCGTCACATGCCAAAGGAGCCAGCCCATGTGACCGAGCGGTTCTAGGCGCTTCAGTCGGGAACGGCGCTGCTGGTACGGTCGCAGGTTCGAATCCTGCCTCGAGTATGGATGTGTGTGTTGTCCTTAAGTTAGTTGGGTTTAAGTAGTTCTAAGTCTAGGGGCTGATGACCTCAGAGCTCAGAGGCATTTGAACCGTGCCAAAGGAATCGGTGCTCGCAGCGACCGCTCTGCGTCGTTACGGGCGCCATCGCTCAGCACAGGCTGGGTCGGCTTCCCTCGCGCGTACCCCGGGGGCGCGGCGGGTTGCCCTCCGAGCCGCCGCTCACGCAGTGCTGGGCTACGGTCGAAACTCCTCATCGCTGACTCTAGCACGGCCGCACAGTGGGCCAAGTCGCTTCAGAACCTGGAGAGACTGCGAAAATGTGTATAAAAAAACTACAAAGTTCTATTCCTTTTAGATTTTTGGGATCGCTGATCAAGAATCCGAGTCAAAATCACAAAATTAAAAATGTTGGATCCAACATGATGCATCATAAATTTGCAAACTCGGCAGATTCTTGAAAAACTTCCGATATAATGTATCGTGTGCTCGCTAATAACGAACTGTTTACTGGCAACGTCAAGCGGTCGTAACTCCGTTGAGCTCGGTTTCACCGTATCCAAAATTTCGGCAAAATTAATCGCAAGTATATATATACGAAGGTGGTATCTGTTCTTTCGGACATGTCCGAAAGAACAGATACCATCTTTGTATATATATATATATATATATATATATATATATATATATATATATATATATAGTTAAGGCTCACCGGCCACTTGGCCGCCCGAGTGGCCGTGCGGTTCTCGGCGCTACATTCTGGAACCGCGCGACCGCTACGGTCGCAGGTTCGAATCCTGCCTCGAGTATGGATGTTTGTGATGTCCTTAGGTTAGTTAGGTTTAAGTAGTTCTAAGTTCTAGGGGACTGATGACCTCAGCAGTTAAGTCCCATAGTGCTCAGAGCCATTTGAACCATTTCACCGGCCACTTCACCATCTTCTTCTTCTGTGCGAATGCACAGTGCCCGAATTCTTACGGGAATCGGCAACGCGCCGCGAGTAATGAGTATAATGGGCGGGGGCACTACGAATGTAGTGCGGGACAATACGTTGAGAATGTGGGTTTCGCGGGAGGCGTGCCAGAGATAAATCCCTGCAATTGCGCTATCCTCTGTGTCCTCGGTGTCTCAGATGGATAGAGCGTCTGCCATGTAAGCAGGAGATCCCGGGTTCGAGTCGCGGTCGGGGCACACATTTCCATCTGTCCCCGTTGACGTATGTCAACGCCTGTAAGCAGCTAAGGGTGTTCCTTTCATTGTAATTTCAATCGCAAGTATTTTCCACTAGCAGTAGTGAGCTAAACCAGACTTTCGTCAGACAAATTTGGCTGTACAGCCGCGAACTTGAAAAAGAAATCATTAAAAATGTTCATTAATGAATTATCCACAGTACATTGTCTGTTGATTAGTTTTCATTTCAATAATGAAGCAGTTGTTTAATTCGCTATTAATTAACTTAATAGTTACTGAGCATTACCATAATTTCCACAATATTGCGCACGATTACAGAGTGTTTTACAGTATTGCACAATAAATGTCTACCGTGTGTCACAATCGCAGGGTCATAAATGACCGTCCACTAGAAACGCGCAAATAAGCGCAAGCAAATACGTTTGAAATCGTTAACTGAAGTATTAAGGTAGCAGGTGAGCCACTTACAAAAGTGGAGCCGCGCCGAGAAAATTTTGTAGCCAACGATTGCGGATAATATCGGTAGCTGTTTGGTTTTAAGTAGATACAGCTCATTTCATCGGTTAAAAAGTCACTAAACATACCTTCTTTACCGCTCCCGTCATATTTTACCCTGACAACTGCGCTCTCATGTGTCAAACAGGCCACAAAAACAGTATCTGAAAAACGTGTCCTCGTCCGCTTGACTGTTTCCCGGTGACTGCCGAGGCACGTGACTGGACAGCGACCGCGGCTTTGTTCAGCAAGCACCGGTGCCAGCCTCACACGATTCCGTGCCACTGAAGTCGGGATGCGCACCTGCGGCGTCACAACAAACACAGACAGCTGATGTACACACAGTCTACTTGTCTCACAGAGGCAATAAACGTGGCGCATATACAGGTTGCGCAATATGAAACTGCCTCAGAAAACATTTGATGCACCTTAACATAGGCAAACATTGTTACATCATCCGTAACCGAGCAAAATGAAATAGGCTGCGTCGTCTTATTTAAGGCGCGTGAAATACACTCCTGGAAATTGAAATAAGAACACCGTGAATTCATTGTCCCAGGAAGGGGAAACTTTATTGACACATTCCTGGGGTCAGATACATCACATGATCACACTGACAGAACCACAGGCACATAGACACAGGCAACAGAGCATGCACAATGTCGGCACTAGTACAGTGTATATCCACCTTTCGCAGCAATGCAGGCTGCTATTCTCCCATGGAGACGATCGTAGAGATGCTGGATGTAGTCCTGTGGAACGGTTTGCCATGCCATTTCCACCTGGCGCCTCAGTTGGACCAGCGTTCGTGCTGGACGTGCAGACCGCGTGAGACGACGCTTCATCCAAACATGCTCAATGGGGGACAGATCCGGAGATCTTGCTGGCCAGGGTAGTTGACTTACACCTTCTAGAGCACGTTGGGTGGCACGGGATACATGCGGACGTGCATTGTCCTGTTGGAACAGCAAGTTCCCTTGCCGGTCTAGGAATGGTAGAACGATGGGTTCGATGACGGTTTGGATGTACCGTGCACTATTCAGTGTCCCCTCGACGATCACCAGTGGTGTACGGCCAGTGTAGGAGATCGCTCCCCACACCATGATGCCGGGTGTTGGCCCTGTGTGCCTCGGTCGTATGCAGTCGTGATTGTGGCGCTCACCTGCACGGCGGCAAACACGCATACGACCATCATTGACACCAAGGCAGAAGCGACTCTCATCGCTGAAGACGACACGTCTCCATTCGTCCCTCCATTCACGCCTGTCGCGACACCACTGGAGGCGGGCTGCACGATGTTGGGGCGTGAGCGGAAGACGGCCTAACGGTGTGCGGGACCGTAGCCCAGCTTCACGGAGACGGTTGCGAATGGTCCTCGCCGATACCTCAGGAGCAACAGTGTCCCTAATTTGCTGGGAAGTGGCGGTGCGGTCCCCTACGGCACTGCGTAGGATCCTACGGTCTTGGCGTGCATCCGTGCGTCGCTACGGTCCGGTCCCAGGTCGACGGGCACGTGCACCTTCCGCCGACCACTGGCGACAACATCGATGTACTGTGAAGACCTCACGCCCCACGTGTTGAGCAATTCGGCGGTACGTCCACCCGGCCTCCTGCATGCCCACTATACGCCCTCGCTCAAAGTCCGTCAACTGCACATACGGTTCACGTCCACGCAGTTTACATAAACAAGTAGGATAACTTTGAACCTCCGTACCTCGGAAACGGATTAAGATATCAAGAAAATTTTCAAGACTCTTCGATCGGTATCTTACGAATACATCGCAAAAATTTAAGCGATTTGCTGTGTATAGCCGTCTTAGAATCCGCGGTTCGGTTTTGGTACTCAAAAACCAAGTTTTTTTGGTTTTTCTCAGGGACCACCCACAAATTAAATTGTGCCTCCATAAGCCCGTTAAGGCGCACAGTAGATCACATGTAAAGGACAATGAATCAGCCGGTACTACTGAAACTGCCTCTATACTGTAGGATAGTAACAGTAAGACGATCATTCTGTTGGATATACAGATATACATATACGGGATATCGAAAACACTTGACCTTAACTTTCTATCACGAACAGAACCCGATGTATGAGCACCCGCAAAGTCCCGTTTTTATGCGCAGCTTTTTGAAACGTGTTAGGAAAAGCATGCTGTCGCGTGCGTACCGATTATACAGCTGAGGTGGTTTTCAGTCATCATGACATTTGCTTTACTCTTTGACAGCGGCAAAACTGGCCGTATAAGTTAATTTTTGGAGGAAAGCTATGCGGCTGGCAGACCGAAATGCCACACCAACTTCTTGTTGAAAGCAACAGCGTGTCGAATTGTGCGCACAGTGCAGGGGGCCTTGTTCCAGTGGGGGACATCGGCAGCAAACGAGTAATTTCTGATTATTTTTGGTACTTTTATGAGGGGGCAGAACTAGGGTACTAGGTAAGTGAGACCTCGTGTTTCGAGTAGGACGAGATGACGGGTCCTTGACTCCGTCGTTCCCTCAGTGCACACAGCGCACGGCAGTCACGTGGCCGCGACCACCCACGCTGGGCGAACGTGCGCTGATGTGGTCACACTGACGGATGTCGCACGCGAGCGTTCACGGTTGTGACAGCAGGAGCACTGCAGCGGTTATCCCACGCACCCTGACTGCAGACTTGTAGGTCAGCCTGGTGATTCGACCTATTGTGCTGCCATTCACGAAGATCATTCCAGGGGATGTTTTCCAACAGGATAACGCTCGCTGATGTAACGCAACGTGCTCCACAGCGTGTCGACATGTAGCCTTGACCTACTCGATCACCAAATCTGTCTCGAATCGAGTACACATGGAAACCGTCGGATGAGAACTCCAGCGTCATCCACCAACAGCACTAACCGTCCCCGTATTGACCGACCAAGCGCAACAGGCACGGAACTCCACCCCACAAACTGACATCTGCCGCCTGTACAGCACAATGCATCTTCCGCCCGGTTACTGCTGCGTCCGAACTGTTTTCTGACAGAGCACTGTCACACAGTGGAGAACACTAGAAGGCAAATTTTCGTGGAGTTCTGAAGCTATTAGTTTCCACTGGTGGACAGAAAAGCATCACTCAACGTACACGCCCTCGCTTGAACGGGTGATACGGTCTGATGTCATTCTCTTTTATGGCACTCTTTTACATTTTATCAGCTCTATCTCTGATGCAAAATAGAAGTGAGGTGACCTAACTCGGTTATAGCCCCAGTGTCAAATTTTCCAAGAGATATAGAGGGCTCTCGATTGTGCACGTTGCTGATAGGCCGACACCGATTTAATGTTTCATCCGGCAGCCGCTTAGCAACCGAGTGCCGTCTGTAAAAGAAAGCGGGAGCCCCACAGATAAAGCCCTGCTAGCGTACGCTGACGATACCGCTATTTATAGTAACACTGCGAGATGAGCTAATCCTCCGATACAGGAACTCAGGTACACAAAGCAAAAGTGGAAATCGCGTAGTATCGAACACGTACGCTTTTTTGACATTTTTTTCTGAAGATTATGTTTTAACATTTTCCACACTAAACACTACTAAATTATACGTTATTCAATACGATCATAAAACGCAATGTCGTAAGGACATGCGTTCGACGGTTTTTTCCACCCTTTGCATTCAAGTAGCTCAAATTTTTAGAGGGTTGTATCGGATATGAAATTGTAATGAGCAAAAAAGTCATTTTTGTTGCAAAATATTTAAATTGGATGGTTGTCAACTTGAATGTCACAGAGTCCGTCAACTTGTTTCTTGCTGAAACCCGCTGCTAGCTGCAACCTCACTCATTCTGCTGTCCTCAGACTAAAGTCTTCACATCTTTTCACATAATAAAGTAAAACTCTTTAACCGCTTTCCCTTTTGTCTTACTGAACCGATGCTTTATTTTCAGTTGCTCTGTATACTTGCACACTAGATGTAGCAACGTATCTTTACTTGAAAGCATAATATGGCAATCTAAACTTTTAACGTGACCGTAAAACTGTTTCCTATCCTTACCTGAATGTTTTCAAAAAATTAAGAAAAATAAAGAAGAAACTCATTACTTCCTAAATCAGGTTTCATGGCCACATCCCTGTTTCGCCACTAAAGCTTTCAGTCTATCATCTACTGTACTATGTTGGTCCTGAACCATACTAACTCACTTACCTGATTGTCTTTTCAATATCTTTCACTTTTTCTACATCTTCCTTTATGTTGTTATCGTACCATATATGTCCTGACTTGTCCTGCTTGATAGGCAACAAAAATTTCATTTTCAAAATTTTATGTATACATTGCCCGAACTAAAAATAACGTCTTGGCATAATGTACTCGTGAACAGGTGTAATCTTACGTTAACAGTTTTACAAAATACAAGTATTATACGTAATAAGGAAATGTAGTTATACCTTGAGCAAACACAGTTTTTGTTGTTTTACTACCCATGTATGTTTTGGAGAAGGTTCTCCATCTTCAGTGGGTTTTCTTTATTATCTACTGAACAGCTTACAAAGACTTTATGCATAATGATATTTATCAGTTTTTGAGATTATAATATTTATATTACCGTAAGTATCGATAGAAATATTAACATCGACAATAAATATATACCTTATTATTACGTGGTGGCGTTGACAATCCTGTGTGGTTTTTGCACAACAGTTTTAATTATTTCCTTGCAGTATATCATCTGCAATTAGAAAGGTTTATCATGGTTCTGTTACACATTTCTCACAACTTTTTAAGGTATAACAGGACGCTGCCCGCTGTTTTATTCTTTCTATAACACTACTGCCGTTATACCGTGTTGTTTTGTAAACAAAGATTCGCTGTTTTACTCTGTGACAAGCATTTTTTAGGTTGCAGCACTAGTTCTCGAAAAATGTGTTGGAACGTACGCTGATTGTGAATAGGCTTTATGAAATGGTGGCTGGGGTGGGGGAGCGCACTACGTAAGTAAATCTGTGTACTCTCTGTAGTCCTCGTGTTTTCGAGTTGCTAAAGATGTCTAAGTGGAGCTTCCTAGCACACATTGTTTGTATGAAGCTCACTTGTCCTGCCATCTTGTGCTGGGTGTTCTGGGTCAGAATTTTAAATTTTGCAGCGATATTAGGCTGTGGGCGTGTGTGTCAATGTTGTTTGGTTGTGTGTTTGTGTTGTGTGTGTGTGTGTGTGTCTTTAGTTTTCTGATAATTCCGAGAACAGCGTTTCATTGCATACCGCTATTTTCATTCTTCACTTCTTTTCATTCCACTAGGGCTCTTTGTAGATTGCAATTTTCTTCTCTTATTAATTTCCGTAGAGTCCTTTAGGAATTGTTAAGTCTGTGTTAATGTCTGTTGATCTGTGCTTCTTGTCCATGAAATGGTCTGCAAATGCGTAATGACTGCTATGACTCTTAAGTGCCTTTCTGTGTTCTGTGTACACAAAACCGAAATTTCTGCTTGTTTGTCAAATATAAATTGAGTTGCGGTCTTGATACAAGAGATGGGACATACTATATGTGTTGTGTTAATCTGTGTTAGTATTTGAGTTCCATTTGTATAGAGTTGTCTGTATTCTGTACGCAATTTGCAGTCTTTGTTTTTTGAATATATTGCCTATTCTGTTAACTGATTTGTTGCTGTAAGTGAGGGTGCGTGCCGTTTGTGTGTTGTTGTGGATGCTTATTTTTCAGATATTATCCGTGTGTTTGCGTTCTGTGTGACCTGTGGTTGTATACCGTTGTCGATAGGTTTGCTGCTTTGTGCTGGATGTGCTTTTTATTTTTGTTTCAATCCTTTGGTTTAGTCTCTCTATCGTGTTTGTTTTGTTTCCATTTTAAACTGCTATTTGTTTGGTTTGTGTGTCTTTGTGGATGCTTATTTTTCATATATACTCCGTGTGTTTGTGTTCTGTGTGACCTGTGGTTGTATACCGTTGTCGATCGGTTTGCTGCTTTGTGTGGGATGTGCCTTTCATTTTTGTTTTAATATTTGGTTTAGTTTGCCTGTTACGTTTGTTTTGTATCTGCTATTTGTCTGATTATTTGCAGCTGATTTTTGTAGTCCTAATCGAGTGGAATTATTTTCCGTCTGTGTAGCATGTGTCGGAACTTACATTCCTTGTGGATAATGGGATTATTTGCTAATATATTATTGCGCTACAACTTGTCGGTTTCGGACTTTGGAAAATTGGTATTGGGTAATAGGTCTGTGTTGTGATATCTAACAAATTTAGTTTTTTGTCCTTTTCTGAGGGTAAGGTGAATTTTATCTGTTTCACCTATAAGGGCGTATGACGTCGTTTACACAAGGATACCAGCATATTATTCTGTATTGTTTGGGTTTCGCTAGGATTTCAAATATTTTGTTTTCAGTGTGATTTACGAAGATGTTCCACTGAAGATGATCCCATGGGGAGCCTGTTCCGTTGTGATAGAAACTGGTTGTCAAATGTGGCATAGTCATGTTCTGTGATTAATTTTAGAATGTTTGTTATTTCTTTTATGTGGGGTTTGGGGTTGTCTTTTTGTTGTTCTAATTTATTTGATGATGTTGATTGTTTCTGTGGTGGATGTGATGTCAAATGATATCAGTTTGGCTTTTGTTACTATGTCGATGTGTTTGACATTTTCCATAAGCTCTTCAGTGTGTATATACTTCTGCCATTTGTGTACGTACAATGTTTCCGTACGAGAGAGTGATATTGGATGTAGTTCTGTAATTTATGAGTGGCTGTACTGGTGTATCCTGTTTATAGATCTTTGGTAGGCTGTTTAGAGTGGGCGTCCTGGGGTTCTTTTGTTTCAGCCATTTTACTTCCCGTTTTGAGATTACGTGTGAGATGTTTTTTAAAAGTATCTGTGTATCTTTCTGGTACCTATGTGTTAGGTCACTGGTTACTTTTATTACGTTGTTCTCGTGTATAATTTTAGGGTTTCATTTTTGAACTGTTCCTGTTTTATTACTATCATGGAGTCGCTCTTGTCTGAACTTGTGATGAGAGCTCTCTTGTTTATAAATTTATTTATTATTTTTCTGGATGTTTTTTATTCCTGTGAGATGTTATTTTTGTTTTCCTTTATTATGCGCCCTATTTCCTCAGCTATTAGCTGTATTGTTAGCCCTGTATTAAAATTAGAGATGTTGTACTTCTCTTCTTGTCTCACTTTCCGTTATTAAGTTACCTATTGTCTTCTGTGTAACCTGTGTGTTGACACTGTATTTGAGTCCTATTTCTAGAAGGCATAGTTCCTGTTTTGCGAATTGTCCATATCTGAAGATATCGCTGAATGCAAGGGGAAACTACAGCCGTAATTTTTCCCGAGGGCATGCAGCTTTACAGTATGGTTAAATGATGATGGCGTCCTCTTGGGTAAAACATTCCGGAGGTAAAATAGTCCCCCATTCGGATCTCCGGGCGGGGTCTACTCAGGAGAAATAAAACTGGCGTTCTACGGATCGGAGCGTGGAATGTCAGATCCTTTAATCGTGCAGGTAGGTTAGAAAATTTAAAAAGGGAAATGGATAGGTTAAAATCACATATAGTGGGAATTAGTGAAGTTCGGTGGCAGGAGGAACAAGACTTCTGGTCAGGTGAATACAGGGTTATAAATACAAAATCAAACAGGGGTAATGCAGGAGTAGGTTTAATAATGAATAGGAAAATAGGAATGCGGATAAGCTACTACAAACAGCATAGTGAACGCATTATTGTGGCCAAGATAGATACGAAGCCCACGCCTACCACAGTAATATAAATTTATATGCCAACTAGCTCCGCAGATGACGAAGAGATTGATGAAATGTATGATGAGATAAAAGAAATTATTCAGATAGTGAAAGGAGAAATGAAAAAGGAAGCCGCGTGGTAGAATTTTGCACAGAGCATAACTTAATCATAGCTAACACTTGGTTCAAGAACCATGAAAGAAGGTTGTATACATGGAAGAAGCCTGGAGATACTAGAAGGTATCAGACAGATTATATAATGGTAAGGCAGAGATTCAGGAGCCAGGTTTTAAATTGTAAGACATTTCCAGTGACAGATGTGTACTCTGACCACAATCTGTTGGTTATGAACTGTAGATTAAAACTGAAGAAAATGCAAAAGGGTGAGAATTTAAGGACATAGGACCTGGGTAAACTGAAAGAACCAGAGGTTGTAGAGAGCTTCAGGGAGAGCATTAGGGAACGGTTGACAAGAATGGGGGAAAGAAATGCAGTAGAAGAAGAATGGGTAGCCTTGAGAGACGAAATAGTGAAGGTAGCAGAGGATCAAGTACGTAAAAAGACGAGGGCTAGTAGAAATCCTTGGACAACAGAAGAGATATTGAATTTAATTGATGAAAGGATAAAAAATAAAAATGCAGCAAATGAAGCAGGCAAAAAGGAATACAAACGTCTCAAAAATGAGATCGCCAGGAAGTGCAAAATGTCTAAGCAGGGATGGCTGGAAGACAAATGTAAGGATGTAGAGCCACATATCACTAGGGGGTAAGATAGATACTGCCTACAGGAGAAAAGAGAACCACTTGTACAAATATCAAGAGTTCAGATGGAAACCCAGTTCTAAGCAAAGAAGGGAAAGCAGAAAGGTGGAAGGATTATATAGAGGGTCTATACAAGGGCTGTGTTCTTGAGGACAATATTATGGAAATGGAAGAGAATGTAGATGAAGATGGAATAGGAGATATGATACTGCGTGAACAGTTTGACAGAGCACTGAAAGACCTAAGTCGAAACAAGGCCCCGGGAGTAGACAACATTCCATTAGAACTACTGACATCCTTGGGAGAGCCAGACCTAACAAAACTCTACCATCTGGTGAGCAAGATGTATGAGGCAGGCGAAATACCCTCAGACTTCAAGAAGAATATAATAATTCGAATCCCAAAGAAAGCAGGTGTTGACAGATGTGAAAATTACCGAACTATCAGTTTAATAAGTCACAGCTGCAAAATACTAACACGAATTCTTTACAGACGAATGGAAAAACTAGTAGAAGCCGACCTCGGGGAAGATCAGTTTGGATTCCGTAGAAATGTTAGAACACATGAGGCAATACTGACCCCACGACTTATCTTAGAAAATAGATTAAGGAAAGGCAAACCTACGTTTCTAGCATTTGTAGACTTAGAGAAAGTTTTTGACAATGTACACTGGAATACTCTCTTTCAAATTCTGAAGGTGGCAGGGGTAAAATACAGGGAGCGAAAGGCTATTTACAAATTGTTCAGAGACCAGATGGCAGTTATAAGAGTCCAGGGACATGTAAGGTAAGCAGTGGTTGGGAAGGGAGTGAGACAGGGTTGTAGCCTGTCCCCGATGTTATTCAATCTGTATGTTGAGCAAGCAGAAAGGAAACAAAAGAAAAATTCGGAGTAGGTATTAAAGTCCATGGAGAAGAAATAAAAACTTTGAGGTTCGCCGATGACATTGTAATTCTGTCAGAGACAGCAAAGGACCTGGAAGAGCAGCTGAACGGAATAGAGAGTGTCTTGAAAGGAAGATATAAGATGAACATCAACAAAAACAAAACGAGGATAATGGAATGTAGTCGAATCAAGTCAGGTGATGCTGCGGGAATTAGATTAGGAAATGAGACACTTAAAGTAGTAAAAGAGTTTTGCTATTTGGGGAGCAAAATAACTGATGATGGTCGAAGTAGAGAGGATATAAAATGTAGTCTGGCAATGGCAAGGAAAGGGTTTCTGAAGAAGAGAAATTTGTTAACATCGTGTATAGATTTAAGTGTCAGGAAGTCGTTTCTGAAAGTATTTGTATGGAGTGTAGCCATGTATGGAAGTGAAACGTGGACGACAAATAGTTTAGACAAGAAGAGATAGAAAAGTTCGAAATGTGATGCTACAGAAGAATGCTTTGGATTAGATGGGTAGATCACATGAGGAGGTATTGAACAGAATTGGAGAGAAGAGAAATTTGTGGCACAACTTAACTAGAAGAAGGGATCAGTTGGTAGGGCATATTCTGAGGCATCAAGGGATCACCAATTTAGCATTGGAGGGCAGCGTGGAGGGTAAAAATCGTAGAGGGAGACCAAGAGATGAATGCACTAAGCAGATTCAGAAGGATGTGGGTTGCACTAAGTACTGGGAGATGAAGAAGCTTGCACAGGATAGAGTAGCTTGGAGAGCTGCATCAAGCCAGTCTCTGGACTGAAGACCACAACAACAGTATCTGAAGATCATCTCATGGGCAAGAAACAAAAGCCAACAGACATAAACAGAGACTTAAAAATTCTTAAATGCAGCAATAGCCCTCCACAGAAACTTATAACAGGAGGAAATTACCACATACAAAGAGCCATAGTGGACGGAAAAGAAGTGATGAAGGAATACACAGTAGTATGCAGTGGGCCCCTGTTCTCAGCTCTAAAGGAGTTATGAGGAAATCAAGACACACTAACAAACACACACAGACACTCACACACACACACACACACACACACACACACACACACACACACACATACATACACACACGTTCCCAGTGCGACTACAAGACGGCAGAGCAAGTGAACATCACAGAAACTGTGGAACAGTGTGCGTTAGCAAGCTCCACTCAAACATCCTGTCGATGAACGAAAACGTGAGGTCTACAAAAAGTAAATACACACAAATTTACGTATGTAATCTGCTCCCCCAACCCAATCACCATTTGATAAAGCCTATTCACAAGCAGCATAGATTCCAACACATTTTTGGAAAAAATTGTACTGTAACTTACGAACTGCTAGTCAAAGAGTGAAATTGTGAACCTTTTTTTACAATACAGCATAATATACCGACATAAGTGCTATAGAGAGAAGAAAAAAAGGGATAACATCATACTTGCCTTAAAAGTTGTGCGAAATTAGGTAACAAAACAATGATAAACGCTTATTAATTGCAGATAACGTACTGGAAAGTAATAACTTAGGTGTGCTGCAAATATCAAACATGCTTGTGATCAACAGTTCGCAGTGGTAAGGTATATATTTATTTTTCATGTTAATATTTCTGTCAATTGTTATATTATCGTAAATACTTCAATCACAAAAAACTGATAAACATCATATTGCATAAATTCCTTGTATATTGTTCGACAGGTAATAAATAAAACCCACTGAAGATGGAGCAATTACTCCAAAACATGTATGGGTGGTAAAAGAAGAAAAATTGTGCTTACTCGAGGCAGAACCGCGTTTCCTTCTTAAGTATTAAGAAGCATTTTAGTTACAAACTGTGCATGTACTGAGAGCAGCCATCGACTTCAAACCAAACATTACATGTAATTTCAAATTTTTTCGGAAGGCACCGTCTACTAAATGGCGCAAGGGACAAAGTCGATCCCTTACTACACTCCCGCCGTCCACGCAGCAAAACTTCAGCTCCAGGCATGACATATTTTTTCAGTTTATTATCCCTTAAGTACCCACATATTTTGCAGGCAGTATCCACATTTACCACCGAATGTACCTGCAAAATTATATCATTGTAACCCTTTTAGTTCTGGAGACATGACGTCATAAATACTGAGATACTGATTTATATATATTCGTTAAAGAATCGTGAGTTTTGGGGAGTTTCTGGTTTTGACTGTTTCTCGATCACACCTTGATCAGTTAAGCTTTCGCTGATTCGAACTCTCAGTTATTCGAACATTTTCTGAGGTCACCCGATCTTTCAACTATCGATAGTCGACTGTGGATAATATTAAGGAAGCGCTCTCGAATCCAAGCACTTCACATTGTTAGTTAGCACTACAATGTCCACAGAAGCTCCGGCTCCCAATAAACTCTGCCCGTATTTACGCTTGTTTCAAAGTTTTTCCATCATACGTGTAGAGTTGATAGACCATATCATAGGATAACAAGCACTGCTGCAACGAAAATGTTCGCCGACACTTCGTGGCAAGACCAGATGTTCTTCTGTACTATAAGGGGCGATCGAAAAGCCTCCACTCGAAGGCCGCACGGTACAGAATCGATATGACAGTGAGCAAAACTGTCGTCAGGACTGAGGCAATCATACCACCGATGCACCAAGTTGAAGTCACCCGTTTGGTAAAACTAACTGAGTTCTGCAATATATTTCAGCTAGTGATACGGAATGCCCTCTTAAAGAATCGCAAGACGAAGGGATATGCTTGGGAAAGGCGTGCTGATACGGGAAGATTTCAGTCGGAGTACATAATGGTCAGGCAGAAATTGCGAAAACAGATATTTCAAAATGGTTCAAATGATTCTGAGCACTATGGGACTTAATATCTGCGGTCATCAGTCCGCTAGAACCTAACTAACCTAAGGACATCACGCACATCCATGCCCAAGGCAGGATTCGAACCTGCGACCGTAGCAGTCGCGAGGTTCCGGACTGAGCGCCTAGAACCGCGAGACCAGATATTTCATTGTGAGGTATACCACGAAGCAGACTTAGGTTCAGGTCACGATTTATTACGACAAAGAATAGACAAGTTAATAGAGTTGTCCAGAAGATTCAGTGTAGAAGGAAGTGGGATACAAAAATACTGACAAACAGTGAGACGAGTTTGCAATTGGCTAAGGAATACTGCGATAAAGAGTAGCAGAGTACGTATTTTAAGTGTACGTCTCTAAACAGGGCCTTCACAGAAGCTGAAAAAAAACCACTGGTACAAGGAAGATAACAGCGAAGAAGCCAAAGGTAGCAAAAGATACTCCAGTTAATCGACGAAAGAATGAAGTACAACACTGCCCAAGGAAATTCAGGAATACAAGAATAAAAGTCACATAGGAATGAAACAAGTGGGAAGTGCATGGAAGATAAGGCAAAATGGCTCCATGAAACACGTAGAGATAACGAAACAGAAATGACTGTCGGAAGAACTGACTCAGCATATAAGAAAGTCAAAACAATCTTCGGTGAAATTAAAAGCAAGGGCGGTAACAATAGGCATGCGATGATGATTCGACTGTTAATGCCAGAGACAGAGCGGATAGGCCGCAAGAGTCAATTGGAGGCTCGACAAGATCGAATAAATTCTAAAACGATTGGGGAAAGTGGCAACAAAAGACCACTGACGTTGGCGATATACCGTCAGACTTAGCCTACGGAAAACATCGCCCACACATTTCCGAAGACTACAAGAGCCGTCAAGTGCGACAGTTGTCGCACAATCAGCTGAGCAGCTCCTGTATCAAAGTTGCTGACAAGAACAATATACAGAAGGACGGAACAGAAAACTGAGGGTGTGTCAGATAACGACCAGTTTGGCTGTACGAAAGGCAAAGGCACCAGAGAGGCGTTTCTGACATTGTGGTTGATAATGGAAGCAAGACTAAAGAAAAAAAGATCAAGGCGCATTGATACGGTTTGTGCCGAGCGGGATAGCGCAGTGGTTTGCACACTAGACTCGGATTTGGGAGGACGACGGCTCAAATCCGCGCCCGGCCATCCTGATTTAGGCTTTCCGTGATTTTCATAAATAGCTTAAGGGAAATGCCGGGAGGGTTCCTTCGAAAGGGCGCGGCCGCTTTCCTTCTCCACCCTTGCCCTATCCGAGTTTGTGCTCTGTTTCTAACGACCTCGGGGTGGACGGGACTAGTTTCCTCCTTCTCCTTCTCCTCCTCCTCCTCATGAGATTTATCCATCTGGAAAAAGCGTAAATGTAAAAAATGGTGCAAGATGTTCGAAATTCTGAGAAAAATAGGGGTAAGCTGTAGGGAAAGATGGGTAGTATAGAATTGGTACGAGAACCAATAGAGAAAAATAAGAGTGGGAAGCCAAGAAGGAACTGCTCGGATTAAAAAGGGTATAAGAGAGGGACAGTCTTTTGCCCCATTTCTTGAATCCGTACATCAAAGAAGCAATGATGGAAACAAAAGAAAGGTACAAGAGTGGAATTAAAAGTCGGGGTCAAAGGATGATATTAATAATAAGATTCGCTGATAACATTACTATTCTCAGTGAAAGTGGAGAAGAATTATAGGATTTGTTGAATAGAATGAACAGTCTGATGAGTACAGAGAATGGACTGCGAATAAACCGGAAAAAGAACGAAGTAATCAGAAGTGGGAGAAATGAAACGAGAACATTAACATCAAAATTTGTAATCAATAGACGAAGTTAAGGAATTCTGCTACACTGAATGCAAAATAACCCACGACGGAGGAATTAAGAAAGACATAGAAAGCAGACTAGTAGAGGCAAACAGTGAATCCCGGCCAAGAGAAGTCTACTAGTATCAAACAAAGGCTTTAATGCGAGGAACAGATTTCTAGAATTTACGTTTGAAGCATTGTATGGTAATGAAACATGGACTGTCGGAAAACTAGAAGTGAAGAGAATCGAGGTAGAGGAAGATAGAGAGTGGAAAACATTCAGCAAATAACTGAGGACGTAGATTGCAAGGGCTACTCTGAGATGAAAAACTTGTGAGAGGAGAGGAAGACCGGTGACTAAAAAAAAAAGGGGGCGCGGTGTTCTGCGTGAAGAAGTCCGTAACTGGGTGCTGCGCATCTTCCTCCTTCTGAACTTCTCGGCCCTTAAAGGGACGGAATGCGCGATGATCGCACTGCGAGAGGCCGGGAGTATAGGGCGGTTGGTCGCGTGTCCCGCACTTGAGCTGGTGTGCCTTCAGCTGTCCGATACAGATTCTCCATTCTGCGATGAACAGCTGCCGGCCAAGAAAAGAAGAACAGCTCGTTGCTCCCGTTTGGACGCGTTTGGTAGTCACGTCGCCATAGTTGGGGTTGGCACACTAATGCCTTGCCTACATGTGTGTGCATCGCAGTCGCTGTACGTTCCATATACGCTACAATAACCCCCTGAATGGGAAACCTTTTGATCGCCCCTTATACACTGGTATTCGTGCTTCCGCCAGTTATGACGATTACTGGGAGTGGACTACACAGTGCCTACAGACTGACGGTGATCTGCGGTGGCGATGCAGTCACCTCTCATAGTTATGCCCAAGTGAGGCTGCAGGGTGTAGGCAATCTTTGGCGTGCGAATGCCTTATGTGTCGCCCGTAATCCAGGAATCTGCTCCGTATGATAGGGGATAGGCCTAGCAAAATTAAAGTTTCTTTCAAAGTATCTTGGTTCGCTTCGAGACATTCTTGAGTTTTTCTTGTTGAAAATCGCCCTAGCTAGGGTAGGAAGGAACAACGCAGCGCATCTGCTTAGCAGATCCTCTTAATTTGATGAAATTTCGTCGACACCGGACCGGAGAGTACTAAAGAGCGCTTAGCGTTACTGGGGAGAGTCAGCGAGCAGTTTGTCTGTAAGAAAACTTGTTCGCCGTCACGTGATCTATCACTAATTCGCGTTTGATGCAAACACCACGTATACCGTACACGTAGAGCCCGTCCGTCTCTTGACGAAGGTTCTTGAAGTGATGTCAAGGTTGTGTGGTGAATACTTCAATTACGTGTTTCGATGTGTACCTAGAGTTGTAAAAATACTATAGGCTACCGTAGACTGTCATAAGTGAAGGAAATCACGGTAGTTTTCTTATTAGCATGGGTCAGTTAACATCATAACCGCGTTATCGGTGCGGTATGTGTGTTGCACACATATTGGGCATTACGTGTGTTCGATCTTTTCATCTGCGTATGCGATTAGGGTGTTACTAGGCTTCCCTAGTAACCACATGCAGGGAACCGTCTACATAATGACTGAGGAAGTAGAAAGGGCCGCATAACCAACGGAACATTGTTGTTCCACAAAGTTATCTTCCTAAAAATTGACAGTATTTACAGCAGAATTGAAACTGCCAATGTTCGATTCAGGTTTTACTAGAAAATTGTTGATTTGTTGCGTACAACTTACGGGTGTTGCAAAACATTTAAAAAATAAGTATTTATCATATAGCGATTGAAAACGCAATTTTCTCAAAAGAAAGGTAAAATTAAAAAACACATAACAAACATCGCTTCAATACTTCGTAGACCTTACATAAAACATGTTTCCGTCATTACCGACAACTTTCGCATTTACCGACAGTGAAAGGGAACTCTTGCCTCTGATCAGCATGAACAATTTACTACTGAGTACAAAATAACGACAATAATTGTATTGATTTCTTTACGTCTGTCCATGTAAAGTGTACTTGCCGAAATCAAGACCCTAAGCTGCCGACAGGCCGAAAATCCTCGCGTATTCGTATCTTCGCCAGTGGTTTGTGTCAGCTGACACGGATAAGTGCTCCGTACCGAGCGTCAGACGACGCGGGTGCGTGTCCCGGTGACGTCAGCCGCCACGTGCAAACGCGTGTCGTGCCGTCCGGCCTCGTGCCCGACCGGCTGGCCGCCTGTGTTCCCGACCGGGCGCGCCTCGGCCCGCTGTAAACACGCCGGCCCTAAACCTTTTAGCGCCCGCCTTTCCTCGCGCCGAACGTTCAAAGATGCGCGGGCTAGAAACCAACTTGTTCCTGCACGATCTCGGCAAGTGATTTAAAGTCCGACTCTGTTCGGTCGCTCACATCTTAGCGTCACACGGTACGTGGCTGCGCGGTGACCTGGCTTTCACAGCCACAACTTTTGATCCGGTATTACGTGCGACTGCAAGTTCACGACCATCAACTCTTCATTTGTTCCACTGCGTATGTGTGACGCATTAACTCATATTCGACGCTGCTATACTTTCTAGCTACTCAGACAGTCTGTATATGATCCACTTGCACCATACAGCGAAAAGCATTCTTGATTCTAAATAAATAATCAGTCTTAAAGTACCACACGGATTCAACTCGGGCCCATTGTTGTCCCAAGAGGAATGGCCAACATTCAGTGGTATTACAAAAAATTCGTTTGGAGCGAAAAACGTCTTATGGACATATGCCCTATTGCGCGTGGTCTCCGAGATACAAGACATTTTACCAGACTTGTGGGGGAACATCTCAACCGCACTTTCCTCTAACCGCTGATTGGTCACAGTAGTGCTATCAATGGGCACCGAGATCGCCAGACCTTATGTCATCAGACTTTTGTTTAAGGGATTCGATGAAATCCGTGATGTTCAAACGAAAGGGGAATAAGTACGATGAAAATACGTATTTTCCAGTTCATACTTTGTAAAATGCACCTTGTAGAGTTCTTTAAATAAATGAAATAATGAACTTTACGATTACGTTCAGTGAATGTCTGATCTGTGGAATGGATGCAAACCTGGAGTTATCAAGAGGCGCGTTGTGACTGCAAGTGGCGTGCTTAGGTGTTATTGTCAGCAAAACTTTACACGAATTGACTGCGCAATGCAACTCCCAATACCAATAAATAAATACAGTCACTCCAAAATACATTCATCCCCTTAGGCACTGAATCATCTGGTCCTGTTCCAAACTGATGACTTTGCTGCCTGTGCACATAACAAATAAATTAAACTGTCTCATCTCTAGAGCGCACCAGTGGAAGGCGATATATTCCTGTCCCTCATAAAAAAAATCCTAGCTACAGGCTCAGCACTGTGCCATGCTGGCCGTAACACTTTGAAATTCTTTTGGCTGATAAACGATAACATTCGAGAAAATCCAACTTCTTTAAAAAAACATATGACCTGGATAGGGAGGCGGTAGTGATTATGGTAAATTATTAACACTGACTTTTTTTAGCAAAATTATTTTGCAACTTAAGTTTGGTTTTACAAAAACATCTGACATTTGAAGTTACATTGCTCACAACTGACTTACAAAAACAGCAAGTGTTATCTAACGTTATTAATCCAAACCATCAAATAACATATAGCTCTTAGAAACATTACAAAGTGAAATATCTAAATAGCATTTTTATCAGAACGGTTTTCGCACATTCTGGGGTTATTCAGCAATTACAAATTATCAGCCAACTCATATATACTAAAGCGCTGGCAAAAATAGAAAAATAATTATTTAACATTTTTACCTTGATTGCATGAAGACTTATGCTTCCATGGTCAACAATATTGACATAACTAAATTAATCTAACTCTTGGTGGCTTCCACAGCACACTATCAAAACTGCCTACTCCATCGTCTTTCCCTCACAGACACCTACCTACAACTCAGATCGGAAGCAGTGTCTCTCGGTCTACAATATAAAGCCTATCAAAGACATACATCGTTTATAAAATCATATTCGGGTGCCACATACAAATGTGCCCCAGTATCCTCCTTACAACCTTGTAATGTTTATTACCTTTTGTACATGTGTAAACCTGACGATATATCGAATAATACAGAAAATAAATAACAATGTACATTAAATGTCTACTATCTCGGAAACCATTCGGAATAGGGGATATGCCCGTGTGAGGTTTTTTGCTGCAAATGATGCTTCTTGTCAAAAATGGTTCAAATGGCTCTGTAAATTATGGGACTTAACTTCTGAGGTCATCAATTCCCTAGAACTTAGAACTACTTAAACCTAACTAACCTAAGGACATCACACACATCCATGCCCGAGGCAGTATTCGAACCTGTGACCGTAGCGGTCGCGCGGTTCCAGACTGTAGCGCCTAGAACCACTCGGCCACTTCGGCCGGCTGCTTCTTGTCATATCCCCGCATACTCAGCATTAGTTTTGGGACACCCTGTATTAATGGTCTTTCGCTTGTTAAACTTTCACGAGTTAAAAACCGTTCACAAGTTAAACGCTGTCCGTTTTGTAGATCACAAGCTAATTAGAGGCATAAAAGATATTACTGGTCTTCATAGTAAAATGACACCTAATGAAATATGTATTTGAATGCACCGGAAGCTGGTTAAGACAAAAAAAAGTCATAACTTTTTACAGATCTCATTACACATAGTTTGACATCTCTCAACGGCATGAACCTGTGGTCAAATGAATTAAAAAGAAACTGTTTGCTGTAAACACTGTCAGTTTACTCATATAATGCAATAGGCAGATCACGCTATAAATTTGGAAAATGTAAACACCAGCCTCAATTAAGTGCCTCAAAATAATTACGGCTCCGAGATAATCACTATTATTCAAGTTCGAATTTTAGTGGACACATTACATGGCCAAATTTTTCTTTCAGTGTTTCCCTGTGCCCGTATTACATTCATTTCATAACACTGGCGACTTTTCTGTCCTCAAACCAAGTGTTTTAAATCTTCTCAGGTTTTTCTGAGTGGTCAACAGCCCAGCCGTGAGTTTTAATAAAGTGCATTGCCTAGTGTGTTGTCACAGTTCCTTTCAGGTCCACTTTTACCGCAGCAATCTCCTTTATTGTATCAATTCCTGGATTTGTAAAGTCCTCCATTTGCTCTGATTGGTACCACTCTTTTGATATGCCCATAAAATTGTATCCCGAATTTTTTTAAAAATTTGACAAATGTGAGTATACTTTCGAGTTGCCTCGTACTGTAATGAAATAAATTGTGAAAATTAAAATAATTGCTTCTATTAAATTCCAGTATGTATTGTACCTAATAATTTTATTCGATATTGTTTACTTGAATTAAACTCCAGTACGTATCGGTCCTAATAATTTTATTCGATATTTACTGCAAATGTAGCAATCAAGTGCAATTTTTGTATTTCGCAAATGGAATTAATATAAATTAATTTCTCAAGCTGAATAACGGAAAAAATACGTCGCCACTTAAATAACTGACAAAGTGCGCGTCTTCACCGCTTCATGTAAAACAGCTTTTCAGTTGGGGAATAGCATGAAATTGCCTACAACAGTACGTTTCGTTCAAATGGCTCTGAGCACTATGGGTCATCAGTCGCCTAGAACTTAGAACTACTTAAACCTAACCAACCTAAGGACATCACACACATCCATGCCCGAGGCAGGATTCGAACCTGCGACCGTAGCGGTCGCGCGGTTCCAGACTGAAGCGCCTAGAACCGCTCGGCCACACTGGAACGCTCAACAGTACGTTTGTGGACGACGCAACGAAGGTAGTGGAAATACAGTTAACAGCAGGAAACTGTAGGCAGACAATCCAGTAGTCCTGTCTGCAAGGAAGAAAGGTTTAAGAGAAGTATCACACGCAGTGAGGGTGCTGCTTAACGCAGGATCCCAGTTGTACGCGTGTCAAAGCATTCACTGATGGACGGAGCAGAATTATAGCGCTGTGGGTTGCCTACTGGCAGGCGCAGTTCCGGTATCGCAACCGTTGAAGGATTGGTCGCAGCAAACGTCTCCTTCTTCAAAATAAGAAGAATTTGCAGAGCTTTTAAGTGCGAAACAATTGTTAATTTGAACATAAACGTTGGTACTGATGGCACAGCATAAATGTCTGGTACTTGACTTGTGTGGCTTGTGGTTTGAATCTCCTACTACCAGCGCCATTTTGCTTTTATTTCAATTCCATATTTAATAATAAATTGAAATGTTATTTACACAACAATGGATCATATATTTTAAAATAAAATAATATTTTTCCCTTTTTAATTTCTGCTTGTATGAAAACAAATTAAAATTTGATACACACGTGCGAAAAACCTTGTTGTTAAATGGAGGCCGGCCGAAGTGGCCGTGCGGTTAAAGGTGCTGCAATCTGGAACCGCAAGACCGCTCCGGTCGCAGGTTCGAATCCTGCCTCGGGCATGGATGTTTGTGATGTCCTTAGGTTAGTTAGGTTTAACTAGTTCTAAGTTCTAGGGGACTAATGACCTCAGAAGTTGAGTCCCATAGTGCTCAGAGCCATTTGAACCATTTTGTTAAATGGAAAATAATGATATCCATCATAGAAATGAATTTAATTTCCCATCTGACGTTTTTCATTTAGGCACCAATTTTTTTTAAAAATAAAGATTCAGTGTTTCTTAACATATCTACATTTGTTAGAAAATAAGGGATTCTCTTAAACGAAAAAAATTATGAAAGCAGGATAGAGTCAGCTGAAATGAAATTTTTAAAGAAGGTACAAGAATGTACTCCGAGGGGCTAAATAAAAAAAACCTGAAATAATGAAATACATTTTCATGAATGAAAGAATATGAAACGGGATAATAAAGTGGAAGAAGCATATTGAAAAACGGACAAAGAAAGAACAGTCAGGCATACAAACGACTATTGACCAGTAGGACAGAAAGATATAGGAAGACCAAGGTAAAGTGGGATTTTGTGAAGACGGAACAGCCTGTAAGCCTACCCTTTCGAGCGAAGAAGAAGTAGTAGAAGAAGGGGAAGTAAAAAAATCGGAAGGTGGACCACAGTCACGAATAAAAAGAGTGATTTCGGAAGCGTAGAATTTGTTTTTTCTTTTTTTTTAGTCTATCATCACAAAAAAAATTTTTTCCTCAGAATACCGCCTTTCTCAGTGGTAACTTTAAAAAAATTGTCCTAACATGCCAGTGTGGCATCGTCATGATGTGTACACAAAATCAGCTAGGCGTCGTGGACCATAACTACACTGCTGGCCATTAAAATTGCTACGCCAAGAAGAAATGCAGATGATAAACGGGTATTCCTTGGACAAATATATTATACTAGAACTGACATGTGATTACATTTTCACGCTATTTGGGTGCATAGATGCTGAGAAAACAGTACCCAGAACAACCACCTCTGGCCGTAATAACGGCCTTGATACGCCTGGGCATTGAGTCAAACACAACTTGCATGGCGTGTACAGGTACAGGTGCCCATGTAGCTTCAACACGATACCACAGTTCACCAAGAGTACTGACTGGCGCATTTGACGAGTCAGTTGCTCGGCCACCATTGACCAGACGTTTCAATTGGTGAGAGATCTGGAGAAAGTGCTGGGCAGGGCATCAGTCGAACATTTTCTGTATCCGTAAAGGCCCGTACAGGACCTGCAACGTGCGGTCGTGCATTATCCTGTTGAAATGTAGGGTTTCGCAGGGATCGAATGAAGAGTAGAGCCACGGGTCGTAACACAACTGAGATGTAACGTCCACTGTTCAAAGTACCGTCAATGCGAACAAGAGGTGACCGAGACGTGTAACCAATGGACCCCATACCGTCACGCCGAGTGATATGCCAGTATGGCGATGACGAATACACGCTTCCAATGTGCGTTCACCGCGATGCCGCCAAACACGGATGCGACCATCATTATGCTGTAAACAGAACCTGGATTCAACCGAAAAAATGACATTTTGCCATTCGTGCACCCAGGTTCGTCGTTGATTACACCATCGCATGCGCTCCTGTCTGTGATGCAGCGTCAAGGGTAACCGCAGCCATGGTCTCCGAGCTGATAGTCCATGCTACTGAAAACGTCGTCGAACTGTTCGTGCAGATAGTTGTTGTCTTGCAAACGTCCCCATCTGTTGACTCAGGGATCGAGACGTGGCTGCACGATCCGTTACAGCCATGCGGATAAGACGCCTGTCATCTCGACTGCTAGTGATACGAGGCCGTTGGGATCCAGCAAGGCGTTCCGTAAATACCCTCCTGAACCCACCGATTCCATATTCTGCTAGCAGTTATTGGATCTCGACCAACGCGAGCAGCAATGTCGCGATACGATAAACCGCAATCGCGATAGGCTACAATCCGACCTTTATCAAAGTCGGAAACGTGATGGTACGCATTTCTCCTCCTTACACGAGGCATCACAACAACGGTTCACCAGGCAACGCCGGTCAACTGCTGTTTGTGTATGAGAAATCGGTTGGAAACTTCCCTTACGTCAGCACATTGTAGGTGTCGCCACCGGCGCCAACCTTGTGTGAACGCTCTGAAAAGATAATCATTTGCATATCACAGCATCTTCTTCCTGTTGGTTAAATTTCGCTTCTGTAGCACGTCATCTTCGTGGTGTAGCAATTTTAATGGCCAGTAGTGTAAAAATATGATTACGGTCGAAGTTGTCTAGCTGATTTTGTTTGTACGACTTGGCAATGCCACCCTGGCTATACTGTATTAGGACACGTTTTGACCTCATCTGAAGATTGTCACCATTTACCGAAATCGATAGTTTCAGGAAAATTTTTCTGTGATGATAGCCTGGAATAAAAGTAACAACGTAAAAGATAAATTGCAGCTAGTGAAATTACCAGACCCTCACGATATGCACCAACCTACGGAAAATTATGCTAATGAATTACTTCCTTTAACCGAGTCTGTTCTACAATAGCCACGTAGTCGATTGAGCCTTAGATCCTAATGTTTCTTTTCGTTATTCCCCCCCCCCCCCCCTCCCCTCTTTTTGGGCCCAATTCCGGCAAGCGAAGTTGAACAATTTGGTCGTTACAGGATTTGTGTATGCTCCTGTTGCAGTTGCTTTGAACTCACATTACTGGTCACTGAAACTGCATCGCCACAATGGCGGCACACTTAAACCTGAATAACAACTTTTCGCAGCGCCAACCGCTGCGGAATGTGCAGAGAGAGGGTCAGTGACGCCCTGCAGGGGACCGACGGGGGTGTACAGCCACGCCGACTGTAGAGCCCTGGCCAGCTGCGCTGCAGTGCTCGGTTTAGGACGCACGGCGTGGACAGCCCTGTCGAGGTGGCCCCACAGGTTCTCGACTGGGTCTACATCCGGGGGTTTGTTGACAAGGGGATTACGCTAAACTCATCCTGCTCCTCCTCGAACGACCAACGTACGATGCGAGTTGTGTGACACTTTGTATTATCCGGCTGGTAGATGCAAACTTCACTTAGGGGCGGACCTGCTTCCCAAGGGTAGACGACAACTTGTATTGATGCAGTGACTGCCACGAAAACATTCCGCAGAGCGTAACGAGGTCTTTTCCGGCCTGGACCCTACCGACGGTTGTTGAAGCGCCGTACAAGCTGTGCCCGTACGATGGGACATGACACGTCATTGATCTGGAAACGCCACTTGTGAGCCCTCAGTGACCGTCCAATTGAGAAATGGGCGTGCTTATTCCAATTCCAATTTCTAGTGTCTGTAGACTTAGGGAAAGCTTTTGATAATGTTGACTGGAATACGCTCTTTCAAATTCTGAAGGTGGCAGGGGTAAAATACAGGGAGCGAAAAGCTATTTACAATTTGTACAGAAACCAGATGGCAGTTATAAGTGTCGAGGGACATGAGAGAGAATCAGTGATTGGGAAGGGAGTGAGACAGGGTTGTAGCCTCTTCCCGATGTTATTCAATCTGTATATTGAGCAAGCAGTAAAGGAAACAAAAGAAATATTCGGAGTAGGTATTAAAATCCACGGAGAAGAAATAAAAACTTTGAGGTTCGCCTATGACATTGTAATTCTGTCAGAGACACCAAAGGACTTGGAAGAGCAGTTGAATGGAATGGACAGTGTCTTGAAAGGAGGATAAAGATGAACATCAACATAAGCAAAACGAGGATAATGGAATGTAGTCGAATTAAGTCAGGTGATGCTGAGGGAATTAGATTAGTAAATGAGACACTTAAACTAGTAAAGGAGTTTTGCTATTTGGGGAGAAAAATAACCGATGATGGTCGAAGTAGAGAGGATATAAAATGTAGACTGGCAATGGCAAGGAAAGCATTTCTGATGAAGAGAAATTTGTTGACATCGAGTGTAGATTTAAGTGTCAGGAAGTCGTTTCTGAAAGTATTTGTATCGAGTGTAGGAGTGTATGGAAGTGAAACATGTAGGGTAAATAGATTGCTGAAGATTAGATGGGTAGGTCACATAACTAATGAGGAGGTATTGAACAGGATTGGGGAGAAGAGAAGTTTGTGACACAATTTGACTAGAAGAAGGGATCGGTTGGTAGGACATGTTCTGAGGCATCAAGGGATCACCAATGTAGTATTGGGGGGCAGCGTGGAGGTTAAAAATCGTAGAGGGAGACCAAGAGATGAATACACTAAGCAGATTCAGAAGGATGTAGGTTGCAGTAGGTACTGGGAGATGAAGAAACTTGTACAGTATAGAGTAGCATGGAGAGCTGCATCAAACCAGTCTCAGGACTGAAAACCACGACGACGACAACGACAACAATTCCAACTCTCCTCGCCGATGAACAGCAGTTGGTTGGTTGGTTGAGTAGGGAGAGATGATCAAGCAACGAGGTCATCGGTCCCTTCGCATGAGGGAAGGAACGGGAAGGAAGTCGGCCGTGCCTTTTCAGACGAACCATCCCGGCATTTGCCTGAAGTGACTTAGGGAAATCACGGAAAATCTAAACCGGGATGGCCGGCCGCGGCTTTGAACCGTCGTCCTCCCGAATGCGAGAGCAGTGCGCTGACCACTGCGCCGCCTCGCTCGGATTATCAGAATTTGTTGAGAACCATTAGGTATGTAATTTTTGTACATGTTCAAAATGGCTCTGAGCGCTATGGGACTTAACATCTATGGTCATCAGTCCCCTAGAACTTAGAACTACTTAAACCTAACTAACCTAAGGACATCACACAACACCCAATCATCACAATTTGTACATGTTATCAGATATATTTTTCTTGTACATTTCAAACACACCATTTGACGTGATATACCTCACATAATGATTGTTTGTCAATGATGTAATGTCGTATCCAGTAGGTGGGGTTTACAGTACGCATTCCCTAGTAATGCTGCCTTATTCGGCAGTTACAGAGCCTGGTCCGTCCAATGCCGGCAGCCACCATCATCTCTATAACATCATCTTTTCTTATTACTGTATCTTTTATTTTAGATGTTTTCAGCCCCACTACCATCTCTTTTTATGGAAACCCTGTGAATGTGTAATACTATTGTACTGCGGAGCTTACGGCCTAAAGGTGGTCTAAATTATACACCGAAGCCGGTTCCGAACCAAATGAAACAGGTTTTTCGTTCGAGATTGATTTACTGGATTTTAGTATGTCTGTCACTCAAGCACAGTTACACTCGATGTCCGAGAGGGTTACAGACGTTCTTGCTGTCCTGTAAACACCGAAATCAGCGACTACTGAACCATGTATTCTACGAACTACACAGTATGACGAGAAACACTTGGTTATTTCCATCCTCCCCGCCTTGCAGTTTTAATGGGCACACCCGCGCCTGGCAGCTCGCCACACACCAGACACGCCGGCTGCTGCTGTGCAGTTCTCCGGTCTCCCCGGCGCAGCGCAATGGGACGCCGGAGAGGCGCACGTGCAGGAAGCAATGGGAACCACCAGGCCAGGCGGCAGCTGGAGTTCCAGGAACCAGCCTCTCTCTTTCTCTCTCTCTCTCTCTCTCTCTCTCTGGTCTGCGGCCTTGCCCGGCACGTCTTCCCGGGATCGCTAGTTCCCAGAAGCGCCGCGGCAGCCAGCGAGGCGCCGCCGTCGCCACATCTACATCTGAGCTCTGCGGACGAGTGTGTGTTGCGTGGCTGTGGGTACTTCCCAGTGTGCCGCTTATCGGAATTTCCATTAGGGTATGGAGCGCGGTAAGGGTGAATGGCTGCTTAAACGGCCTCGTCAGAATTGTTAATAGTGTCATCTCGTGTTAGCGATTCCCACGAATGCGACATGCGGCAGGTTGTAAATTATTCCTCAATTCCGAGCTCGAAGGTGTTCGTCGAATCATTTTACTACAATATAAGTTGCAGGTGTTGCTCGGAGCGATACGTTATTATTTGACAACTAAGAGTATTTGACAGCCTAGATGTAATATTTATCTCTACTTTATTTACTAAATGGCCGGTCTCGACAGAAGGTATTTGTTATCTTCGGATCTATACTGTACCAGGTGAAGAACATTACTATAAGAATCGGCATCTATACGACCATTACATAAGTAGAAACGCAACATAATAACTGGATATCACGATGATATTTACACGCCTTTTTAAGTGAATTATAAAATTTTCCCGGGGAATTGACTGTTCAAACAAATTTCGGGCCTGCAGCCGGTCGTCGTTCAATACTTGGCACGATATTTCAACTGGGCACCTGCCAGTCATCTTCAGGTAAGCCGTCGCAGACTGGCGAAGACGTCCTCCGTTCCGCAACATATAGTGCGCTGTAACTATTGTGCGAATGAGTCCAAAGCTTGATAGATGAACCACACTGCCCGCCGGCAGCGCCCTCGCTGGTGGAATAGCGGAACTCGGTCGCCCTCTGAGTTGCTGTTTGCCACGGCCGTCGGCGCACTCTGTCGTCTTCGACTAGAGCAAATCGTGGAGATAATGGGATTCCACGCACTGTCGAATGTTCTTTAAGCCGGTCGCGAGCAACTGTGGACCGCTGACATTGCGTTACTGTTTGGGAACATGATGTCTAGGAGTGACTGCAAATGGTCTGCAAGTAGCCGAAGATAACCATTTCCATAACCATGATCGGTTCAGGTGTACCAGAGGACTCTGTCCATTTCATGTAAACCCAGTCCACACCACTATGGAGACACCACAGGCCGGCCGCTGTGACCGAGCGGTTTAGGCGCTTCAGTCCGGAACCGGGCTGCTGCTACGGTCGCAGGTTCGAATCCTGCCTCGGGCACGGATGTGTGTGATGTCCTTAGGTTGGTTAGTTTTAAGTAGTTCTAAGTCTAGGGGACTGATGACCTCAGATGTTAAGTCCCATAGTGCTCAGAGCCATTCCAACCATTTTGAACCTTGTTGACAAACTGGGGCCACATCTTCATGGGATCGGCACCACGCTCGTGCCCTGACATCAGCTCTTGCCGACTGATATCGGGATTGATCATCTGACCACGCCACGGTTCTGCAGTCACCTCGGGTCCAACAGATATCGTCACGAAACTAGGAGAGGCGCTGCAGGCAGTCGTGCTGTTAGCAAAGGTCGATATTCTCTTTCCACAGGCCATTAGCGCCACATTTCGCCGCTCTGTCCTAAAGTATACGTTCTTGGTACGTCACAGATTTATTTCACGCAGTGCTGCTTGTCTGTTAGCACTGACAGCTCTACGCAGCGCCGCTGCGTTGTCCGTGCTGAGAAATAATCCCAGAAAAATGATGTTCTCGGCACACTCTTCACATTGTGAAACTCTGAATATCAAATTCCCTAACGATTTCCTAAATGGAACGTCCGATGCTTCTAGCTCCAAACTCCATTCCGCAATCGAAGTCCGTCGTGCGGCCGTAATCACATGGGAAACCTTTTGTAATATGAATCACCTGAGTGATTGTTGTTTTATACCTCGTGTACGCGATACGTGGTACATGGAATACGTGATTGCAGTCTGCAAAATTTGTCGCGAATATAACTAACTAATGGTAAAGAAGTAACAAAAGGCAACCTGACCAGGGAAAATGATGTAGTAAGCGATAACTTTTATCCTACGGGTTTGAAACTATGTATAAAGTTTGTTGCAAATCTGTGAGAGGTCTCATTCTCAGATGCTGGAAGTTACGGGTATTCGCGCGTCATGGGCTTCACTGTTTTTTCATCTCCACCTCTGTCATAGGTATGTGATTCTTGCCCACACAGCGATGATTCCGCCGGCCGAAGTGGCCGAGCGGTTCTAGGCACCACAGTCTGGAACCGCGCGACCACTACGGTCGCGGGTTCGAATCCTGCCTCGGGCATGGATGTGTGTGATGTCCTTAGGTTAGTTAGGGTTAAGTAGTTCCAACTTGTAGGGGACTGACCTCATCTGTTAAGTTCCATAGTCCTCAGAGCCATTTGAACCATTTTTGAACAGCGATGATTTCCAGACAATAAGTGATGTGTGCACGAAGTTCGGTTGAAATGAGTCTGGTCGTTTATGAGAAGATGTGAAATATCTGCACAAGGCACACGTAACTTAGGCAAATGCTTTATCCTGTGACGCCTATTACAATTTTATGTTGACAAGAGCCTCTGCGTGTGGGCATTTACTAGTGGATGTTCTTTCTGAAGTGCGATATATGTGATGTGGCTGCTATCTAAAGCCACGGCTTGCAATAATTCTTGTTTCCTCAATTTTTTTTTATGACAAGAGCCGCTCGGCTTCATCTAATCTAATGTACCTTCATGTGAAACAGCAAGGCCCACTACTCTCCAAAATTATGTTATTGTGCACACCAAGTTTATTAAAATAAACAACGAAAAAACGACGTTACTTTCTTCACCCCAGCCCCGTTGCGATACTTAACATTCCATTCGAGAACGGGGACGACCATTAATCACGACCTGGAGTACTCCCTTACTGACATTGGCCACACTACGCTTGCGCCCACACTGGTTAGTCAGGACACGATCAGCACCGACCTACTGTCGATAGGAACGCGTCCAGGCGATGGCAGCGTCACGTGACGAGCAATGACTGCTGGTGCACGTAGTACCAGTGAGTGTGTAGAATGTGGAAGGCGCGCCATCTACGTGAAGCTGACCGATGACAGATTGCGATGGCGTGGAGGCTCGGCACGAGCATTTCGGAAACTGAGCGACTCGTCGTGTGTTCGAGGAGTGCTTCAGCACGTGGCGAAACCGAGGTGAAACCGCGTCCACACGTAGTGGGATTGTGCGGCCAGGCCTGATTGCAGATGTCGGACGTCGTAGGCTGGGCAGAGTGGTAAAGAAGGACAGGCGGCAAACTGTGGCGAAACCGACATCAGAATTCAATGGTGTGTCTCAACACACAGAGCACCGAACACTCCTCTGCAGTTGACAACCCACGTCACGACATCGGCAACTACGACTGAAATGGGCACGTGACCATCGTCTCTGGACGTTGACGCAGACGAGGTGCGGCGGCTCCATTGTGCTCTGCAGAACGTTCACGTGGGAATCCGCGGGTCCAGTGGAGCTCCTGCGAGGCACCGTGACGACCGAGGAGTATCGTACACTGGTTGCAGACCAAGTACACCCCTTCACGATGGTGATGTTTCCCGACAGCAGTGGCATTTTTCATCAAGATAATAGCCGCGTCACAGGACCAGGGGTGTGACGGAGTGGTTCGAGGAACACAGTTGAGAGTTCCAGTTGATACGCAGGCACCCAAAATCGCCAGATCTGAACTCGATAGAAGAACCTCGGATGTAATTGAACGTAACGTCGGAGCTCACCGCCCCCTCCCCAGAATTTGGGTGAATCAGGTGACGTGTGAGTGCCAACTCCCTCCAGCGACCCAGCGAGCACTCGTCGCTTCCGAGCCACGACGCGTCCACTCTGGTATCCGCGCCAGAGGTGGACCCACCGGCTGCCAGGTGGGTGGTCACAGGGTCCTGCCTGGTCAGTGTATGCGGATGGGTCTGAAAGTGAGGCGGGCATGCAACATTCCGTCTACCTACACTGCCGCCTCAATCGTCTATCTACATACCGAGTTACTGCCCGTCAGACTGGCTGTTTACTATGGCACCCAGATTTTCCGGCTAATACTGATCCTCACCGATTCCCAAAATGTGTTGCAGGAACTACGACATCAGGCGTTTGACGGACACACTAACACTTTTTCTTGTAGGCCGTAATAGACGCGCAGATATTGGGCCTAGACGGTCGCTTACTTTAGCTGAAGGGCATCCAGGCATTCTCCATAATGAAATGGTTGGCTGTCTCGCTGAAAAGAGCATTACGGAAGGACAGTTACGTCCGTCCCCGATCCCTTACACAGGTTTCAACTCGACGGCAACAAAGCTGCTTATCACGCTTGGAACCGTGAGCGGCACGCATCCCGCCACTTCGAGGGCGGCCCTACAGGCGAACGTCTCCTGACCTCGGTGAATCTCAGCCTGAGGCTGGGTGGGACACACGGCTGTTGCCCCGCCAGCCTCCACCGGTTGGAAGCCACAGTTTCTGGACACTGTGGCCAGGACACAACGGCGACGGCAGGTCTGGACCACGCCATACTGGCGTGTACCCAGCACTCCGCTGCACAGGCGGTCTTGTACCAAGAACTGCATACGACTACCTAACCTCTACTTACAAATATAGTTGCTGAACTTCACTGGTTCGATATAAATAAATACTACCTAACAACTATTTAAAATACGGTGGTATCCGGCTTTGACGTTTAAGTTGTGTGGATCTCGCCCTCGCTGGGTTCAGAAAATGGGACGCCTTTACTTAAAAAAAACTTATCTTTGTAAGCGACGCCGTTGTCCAGCTTTCAATTGAAAGTTACTGTGCATGTAATTCTCGTCTGTAACAGGTCCGGTTCGAATCCTGAGCCGCAATTTGTATTTCTTAATGTAAGTACCGAATTCTTATCACTGATCTACTGTGACAATTGCACTGATATTAACTTGGTACTGTTGTAACTACTGCTGCCAGTCTGGTGTACATATTTTAGTGTTTGTTTCTATTTTACATTAAGACCATATGTTTGTACATCGAAGTTTTTTATTGTTTTACAGTGGAATTTGCAAAAAAAAAAAAAAGGCTCTAAGCACTATGGGACTTAACATCTGAGATCATCCAGAGAACTCGTGAACTATATCCTGAACTGTTTTCTACCAACCGCCATGTGGAATATAGTGTTTTGATTTCGAAAAACTACAACATACGCATTTCCGTACAACGAAAAGAATAACACCATCGAGAATAAGCAGAGAAACCTGATTGTAGTAACACATCTGCGAACATTATACGACACATTCTACACACCCTACAAGTAACACACATCATCAAGGATAACTCGTAAACCGCCCGGGTTCCCGGGTTCGCTTCCCGGCGGGGTCAGGGATTTTCTCTGCCTCGTGATGGCTGGGTGTTGTGTGCTGTCCTTAGGTTAGTTAGGTTTAAGCAGTTCTAAGTTCTAGGGGACTTATGACCACAGCAGTTGAGTCCCATAGTGCTCAGAGCCATTTGAACCATTTTTTTGATAACTCGTAAACAGGACACATCTCCGAGAACAGAATAAGGAGCTATATCATCCTGTTGCAGCTTCCTTCCTAACTGCTTCCAGGAGCTACAGAAACTTTCAGTATTTCACATAATTATTGACCGAATTTAAAAATTTAAAATGTTGCCATCGCCTACTCATTAAGAGGTACCATCTTGACGGTAAAGGCTTGACACTGTAAGACAAGTATGACGGTTAGAGGCGTTATATGTCCTGAGTCAGTCTATGTGAAGGCATGCAAATTACTTGGACTACATTCACACAGCGTTAGAGGAACAGAGCACTTGGCGAGCTTCAACAAACTCTACATTTTCATGAATTTTAAATTGCAATCAAGTTTCTTATTTAAGCAAGACGGCAAAGCAGTATCTAAGGACATCACACACGTCCATGCCCGAGGTAGGATTCGAAGCTGCGACCGTATCGGTCGCGCGGTTCCAGACTGTAGCGCCTAGAACCGCTCGGCTACACCGGCCGGCCGTCGCTTTTATGCGCATGACAATGTTTATCTAAGATTCGCAAACTGTTTAAAATATAGTGAAATTAGAAGTTTAATTTTTTCTATGGTATTTTAAAAGTATTTCATAAGCGGTTGTGAATTTTAGATGCGTCTGTTCATGGCAATAAAAGCAGCGCTTGTTTACCAAGTTAACGAGATGAATGGTTCTACTATTCGCCGACTTGCTTCAAAAAGAATATTTTATGTAATTTGAAATATGTGTACACGAGAAAACGTCAGTGTACCAAATATAATGATGCAAATACCTTCCTTTCTGCACACTGAACTCCAATGAACGAGATACGTAAGAGGAATCATTTCACTATGTCTGACTGGTACGTTTAATCCACGTTTATTTACCATCTGACACGAATAACGTTCTGCACACATACGAAGTGTATTAACTCTTGTAAAAGCAGCTCTTATATTTCATTTTGTAATTTTACTACATCATTTTAAATTTATTTCAGTGAGCAATTATCAATTTTAGACTTTCGTCTCTTAGCGGCCGTGAAGGCGGCCGATACGTGCCACAGTTTAATGACATTATTGTTTTTGTATTACTTCAGCCTTAATGAGATATTAAAGTTCAGTAAAATAAATCGCAGACAAATACGCACAGAAGGTGGTGAGGATAGGCAAACGATTAGCATCAAAGTTGATTTTTGATAAGTTTCGCCTTCAGTTCTGATAAAGTTCCAAATTCTCTTGAAAACACCACAATGAGCTCCACTGAAGTAGTCTCGGCGTTCTTTTAATGAGGCAGCTCTGTTCATAATTTGAACGATCAGTTCGTCTCATGAGTTTACACTTTGTTTGTAGACTTGGCCTTTGAATCGTCCCCACAGCCAAAACATCTAAAGGAGTAAGGAGTGAGAAGCTCGGTGGCCAAGAAACGTGACCACTTCAGCAGGTCCGTCTTGTGGGGAGTGTCTGCTCCGTCCTTCCTCGGCACAGCGCGACATCTGGCTCGGTACTGCGCTGCGGCGTCCTTCGATCTCCAGAATCGTGGCGTAATCGCTGTTTACCCTCCGCTGCTTGCTCCTGCTACGAAGGATGTCCACACGTCCAGTGGCTATTCGCACAAAGAGAGGTAACCTCGCGACTTTCGTCACAAGACTGTAAAAGTGAATGCGAATGACACAGGAGAGGGCTGACAATTCACAATTATATTATGCAGTCGCATAAGCGACAGGTACAGTAAATTTGCTACGAAACGATATTACAATAACATACAGAAAGAATTTAAAGGATTATTTGACAATGAAACAGCAAAAAAGTTACAGCGATCGACGGACGACATTCATTGTTCTGTACATCGAGAAGCACTTAACTCTAAATTTGCAGGCACGCAGAACGTGCAGAAATTGGCGGCATGAGCAGTAAAATTTCTAAAGTCGCACGCAGTATTCCACTGTCAGTTGCAACATCGGACGGTTAAGCCGAGAGGCAGCCCTGGAATGAATTTGTGAGGAAAAAAGGAATGAAGGGACAAAAATTAGAACATCGTGAACCCGGGATAGACTGCGGGCCTTGTATTTTACGTGGAGCTGACTGCACATTGCTAGCTGAGGAACAACTTCTTTCTGAAATGATGGGGATGCATTCAAAAAGAAAATCGCGTCATAGAAGGGACACATTCTGACAAACAGAGTCCAATTCCCTAAGCACACTGGCGTTAATGAAAACGCGAGACGTGCGGAATTCATTGTCGCCTTGAGAGAATTACGAGGGTAGTTTCGTAAGCGTTTTGAGGACACTGCCAATCTTATGTCTTTTTTCAAGCTGTTTTCGAGACCGAGTCCAGTTTCAGCTGAAAGCGCCCTGTTCATGTGCAGATATAACTGATTGACCAGCAAGGAAGTTCAAGTCTTGACGGCAAATCCTTTTACGTTTCTTTCCATAATGAGGTTGCAAAAGTGCTACAGTATATCGCTCGACATATTTGTGAGAAAGATCTTTTATCGATTATGAAACAAAGTCACGATTGCGTGGCGACGTCAGTGCGAAACTCTTTGAAGTTGTCTGCTTCTATTCGTAGCCCGACTGTTTGGACCACATAAAAATTATATTACGTCTTCGCACACGACAAAAATGATTAAATAATGCCGAAAATTTCTTCTCTTTGTGATTTATGTTGTTGCGAAATGTGAGGTACAAAACCAACCCGCATGCAATGCGACTGCAGTGCCGCTTAAATGCGGCGCGTTCCCTGCGAGGATGAGCGCCCCGCCCACGTATTGACCTACTGCAGCCAGCTACTACTCCAAGTCCTCGTTGCCCCTCCCTTTGTTCATCTCCCCCATCCCGCACTCTTTGTCGATATCGTCCTGCCTCTCTGTCCATCCATCTACAGCTACCGCTCGCTCTCTCCACATGCGTCACCCCTCCTGTGCATTCCCCTCACTCCATTTCCTCCCCCCTCCCTGCTCATCTCCTCCACCCGTCGCTTTGTCCACCTCCTCCATTCCTCACTCACTGTCTGTCTCCTCCTGTCCATATCTCTGTCCATCTGCTCCTACAATTCTCTCTGTCCACCTGCCCCTCCCTCATCTGAGCGTCTCCTCCCCCCATCTAATTCCATCTTTTCCTGACCTTCTCTCTGACCATCTCGTCGCCACCCCACTTCTCCTCCTTCCCTCTCTGTCCACCACCTCCTTCACCACCCATATCCCAATAAGTGGCTGGTGGTTGTTACTGCGGCAGTATTTCTTTCCAGATCGTAACGAATGTATACCAAATTTGGTTGAAATCGTTCCAGGAGGTTTGGGATGAGTTTTTTTTACCCGTCCCTTTGCACACGTACGCACTTGTCACATCCATTTAACGTACATCACACGTGTTTCCACACATCCCGCCACGGTTTCAGGTAGCTCAATTTTTCTCTTAAACTATGTATCGTACGATGTTATAATTTTGCAGCAGCATACGCGGCTACTGTCTGCGTAATGTTTTGCGAATAGAGTTAGTCGCGAAGAAATCATACATTGAGACCTCGTGCGTCATGCGGCAAATCGCTCTGAGCACTATGGGACTTAATTTCTGTGGTCATCAGTCCCCCAGAACTGAGAACTACTTAAACCTAACTAACCTACGGACATCACAAACATCCATGCCCGAGGCAGGATTCGATCCTGCGACCGTAGCGGCCGTTCGGCTACAGACTGTAGCGCCTATAACCGCTCGGCCACTCCGGCCGGCGTGATGCGGCATTTTTTCACGTATCACAGTGTTTGAGACGTCACAGCTGCTGAACTACGTGTCGTACAGTGGTACAATTTTGCTGCTACATTCGGTGCTACATGAGAATACTGTCGGAAAAATGTGTCGCGAATACTCTTAGTAGTAACGAAGTACAGTTTTACTGCCTGAACAGCGAAAATATAGTAAGCGGCTTTCAGCATTTTGTGGCGGTAGTCAGCGACAATAGGTTTCGTAAAGATTTGAAATTGTTTGCAAAGTTTGTTGCAAGTCTCTAAGCGCCCTTATTCTCAAATACTGGTTGAATGAATATTCGCGCGTCGTCGGCTACCTGCTTTTTCAGCCGCACTCCCACCCACGTGATAAGTGGGTAGTACTTACCCTCACAGCGATTACTTTCAGACTGGTTGGGATACGT